>NW_026057577.1:11487614-11528607 GCF_023721935.1 Panthera uncia | reverse complement strand
AAAGAGAAAGAAAGAAAGACAAAAGAAGAAAGAGAAAGAAAGAAAAAACAAAAGAAGAAAGGAAAGAAAGAAGGACAAAAGAAGAAAGGAAAGAGAAATAAAGAAAGACAAAAGAAGAAAGAGAAAGAAAAGAAAAGAAAGGAAACCACTGCTGTAGAACCGGTCAGGGAATTCACATACCTGAGTATCCCCCTGGGGCATTTGCCTGTGGGTGTAGAAGAGGCAAGTAGTGAGTTTTCATTTCCGTGAAGGTAGAGGAGACCACCAGGCAGGGAGGCACACTCACCCACTTACTGCTGCCTGCTGTCTCCTGGGTCCAGACTACCCTGCAGGCCACCCCACCCCCCTCCCCCTCCCCCCAGTCTCTGCCCAAGATCTCCAGCTCTAGGTCATCAGGCACATGGGATCCCATTTCGTCACCACGATGCACACAAAGCCAATCTGAACCATGTGATATAAAATAGTACTCACTTAACAGTCTCATGCGATACACAAAATTAGAATTAACGTGAATACTCCAAATTTTTTTTTTAAAAAAGCCATCAGGAATTTCATAATTTCAGGTGCCTGGATGGCTCATTTGGTCAAGCGTCCGACTTCGGCTCAGGTCATGATCTCACGGTTCATGGGTTCGAGCCCTTGCGTTGGGCTCCGTGCTGACAGCTCAGAGCCCGGAGCCTGCTTCGTATTCTGTGTATCTCACTCTCTGCTCCTTCCCCACCCGCACTCTGCCTCTCTGTCTTTCAAAAATGAATAAATGTTAAAAAAAAATTTTACGAATTGCATAATTTCAAGATCAGGGGAGGTCCTGGGAACCATTTCTACTTTTCCCACACGCCAGGCCACAGAAATGCCTGCCATCTTTTCTCAGCATCTGTAATCCGTGAATCTTCTTATTATTTACATATATCAGAGAGTTTGTTAGCATCCTGGTGATGATTTTGCCAATATTTATCTTCACTGATGTCATTTACTGTCACCTAAAAGATCCCTGAATGGGGATGTTCGTGCTAAGGCTGATAAAAAGTTCCCCTAAATCGAAATCTGTGCAAGGGAAGTTAGATGTGGTAAAATGCCACAGTGAAACCCGTTCACACACTCTGACACGCTATTAATATAGGAAAAGGCTCTGCAAAATATTAAAGATAATGCTACGGGGAGCGGGGGGGACAGAGCTTTCAAACCAAGAGACAACGTAATAATTACAGATTTATGCTCTCCTGGAACACATCCCCCTGACTCTACATTTATTGCCATGGGAAAGTTTGTCTTGAATTATGCAAGGTCTTCAAAAAAGCACCCGTTGCATAAAATGTGACCACAACATACATGAGAATGTTTTATTCCTTGGGTCACCAAAGCCAAAAATGTATCCTGATGCATCCAACGTGATTTCTCCCCTTGGTTATGGAACTCGACCCCTCCCCTGGGTCGACTCCCCTTGTCCAGACTCCCTTTGTCCCCTGGGACCCCACACATGACATTGCATGCATCAGACACACGATAACATGATCACCAGGCCATACCCACCGAGAGAATTGGTTTTTAATTAATTCTCTGTTTTTGTTAAAAATATATATATTTTTAAATATTTTTGAGAGAGAGAGAGCAGGGGTGGGGCAGAGGGAGAGGGAGACACAAAATCCGAGGCAGGTTCCAGGCACCAAGCTGTCAGCACAGAGCCCAATGAGGGGCTTGAACCACAGACAGAGAGATCATGACCTGAGCCGAACTCAGATGCTTAACTGACTGGGCTACCTGGATGCCCCTGTATTTATTTTTTTTTTAAGTCAGATTGATATTTTTTTGAGCCTTGGCTTTGAGCAAGGGCCTTGACCACTCGGCCAGATGGCTGTTTCACTTCTCAGTGCCTCAGTTTTCTGTCTTTACAAAGAGATCTGCCCTCAGCCTGACAGTCATTGCTCTGGGGGAGTTGTACAGAGAGGAAGACGGTACCCTTGAGGGTGAAGAGGGGCAGGGGTTGCAGCTGTGTGACCCGAAGTGGAAGTGGGCATATAAGTCCATTCGCACTCCGGGGTGAGGGGTGAGGGGCCATCACAGGTGGGGCACAGCCCTCACGCAAGATCTTCTGCAAGGCCTCTCCAGCTGAGACATACGTAGGGTTGTATCTCAGGGGAGAGGGTGGAGTGTGCCCTGGGGTCTGTCTAGGAAGTAGCCAGTTGTAGCCATGAGCCGATGAGCTTGAGTATCAAGAGGTAACTATAGCGCGCCTGGGAGGCTCAGTGGGTTAAGCCTCCGACTTCGGCTCAGGTCATGATCTCATAGTCCATGAGTTGGAGCCCCACGTCAGGCTGTGTGCTGACAGCTCAGAGCCTGGAGACTGCTTTGGATTCTGTGTCTCCCTCTCTTTCTGCCCCTCCCCTGCTCATGCTCTGTCTCTCAAAAATAAATAAATGTTAAAAAAAAAAAAAAAAAACTAAAAAAAAAAAAGAGGTAACCACAGATGGAGATCAGAGCTGGGGGCAATAGGGATTGAGACAGGTGGAGTGACAGGGTCCCCACATGCGACAATCCTTTTGCTTCCTCCTGTGCAAATGCCTCTTTGGCCCTTACTCCAAAGGAAGCTCACAGAGGCACCAAGGGAGAAAGAAGTGTGGAGTTGAACCATCTGAAATTGCCATTTTCAGGCACCAACCAGTTGACTATTGGCAACAGCACACGTGATTAAACCTAAAATCACCCAGTGGAAATGGTGGGGAGGGAGGGTGCGAAACCCTCTCAGATTTGTCTGTGGCAGGAGCTAGGCAGGGGGAGGCTGAGCTTCGGAGGAGACCTCTGTCTGTGCCCCACCATGGGGGAGGTGGCACAGACTGGGGACTTCGGAAGTGACCCTGCTCCCTCCTAGTGGTGGATGCCGAAGACAGAGGGGTTATTTCCATGAGCTGCTTGCAAACGACCACTGCTGTCCTCACTCTGCCTTGTCAGGATTTGTTTTCAGATAATGTCTTCAGGGCAGGGTAGAAACAGTCTCCCAGTCTCCTGTGTATTCCTAGCAACTTGTCTGGGTTTCGGATACCCACTGGAGGCTCCAAGAAATGGTTACTGGATGGGGCGCCTGGGTGGCTCAGTCAGTTACGTGTCTGACTTTGACTCAGGTCATGACCTCACGGTTCATGGGATTGAGTCCCATGTCGGGCTCTGTGCTGACAGCAGAGCCTACTTGGGATTCTCTCTCCCACCCTCTCTCTCTGCTGCTCCCCTGCTCACGCTCTCTCTCAAAATAAATAAATAACAAATGAATAAATAAACATAAAAAAAAAGTTAGAAATAGGATGGCAGTATTTCCTAAAATTATTGGATGACAAAATAGATTGTTTTCATGGCACATCTCCCAGGACTGGTGATTCTCCCAGACTGTATTTTGGTCCTTCAGACAGAGGTTGGGCTGAAATATATTTATGCATGAGCTATGAACAATAAATTAATAAACTAGATGTCAAGGTAGAAATGGGTAAAATACTGAGGAGGAGAAAAAACTCTTTCCAAAGACTTGAGAAGTATTTCAGAAACATCAAGTACATGTAAATAATTGATATAATATCAGTCATAACTTAATTATTCATTGACATAGGTTCCCTAATGATATGAATGAAGAAAGACTGGATTAGCCTAGTTGAAGGTATATATTTGAAAATAATAGGACTACATAGCATCAAATATATTCTCACTTTTCAATAATTCAAGCTAGTTCCACCATTTTCTTCCATCCTTAAAGGTTTTAATGTGTCTATGTAATTTGCTAATTCACCTGAAAATATATGAAAGGCACAATGTTTGGTATCATGGGTCTACAAAGATGAATCAAAGGAATTTGTCTTCAAGTCCCTCTATGAAAAGAGGTGGTAAACCAGGAAGATTAGATTAAATGAATATTTTGGGATAAGTCGGTATGTGAGAGACACAGACAAGTGCTGGGAGTTTCTGAGGGAAAGAGAGATGTTGCCTTCCAGCTGTGGGAGGAGACATGTCTTGGTGTCGGGCACTCTTTCCTGGAAGGTGGTCTGTGGGTGAGGAAGGCCATGGAAGGCAGGAGGAAAGAGCGTCCTCTAGTGGACACTATGGATTGTGTTTAGACGTGAGCACGTTTGTACGGTCAAGTAGCCAACATTAGCCAGTGCCAGTGGGTGTGTGAGAGGTAGAACTGACAGCTGGAAACCCACAGAACGGGTTTGTAAGGGCCTATAATGGAAAGTTCTGTGTGAAAAGAAATGATGTGTATTTTGGAAATGTGAAATCCTCAGCTCTGCTCTGTCTGCCTTGGTAGTACAATGATCTGCCAACCAATACCTGAGAGTCACCAAGGAGATCCTGGAAATGAGCACCAAGTGCTTTGCCCAGGGAATGAGGATGGAAAGGGCCCCTTGGGTTTGCACTATTTAAGATAATGTAGGGACAAAATAATGAAACCCGGTCGTTTCCGTGTGAGGACGCTGGGAAATGTCCCGGCAATAGCACCTCAGTCTCACTTGGGGTCATCGCTAACGGAATATGGCCATGAAGAGGTGGCTCTACGCGAGTGGTATGTGAGCAAATAAAAACCAAAATGGCGCCTGGGCTTTCAACAGACTACAGCCAGGATTTCCACGATGACCGAACGCCTCCCCTGTGCTCTCATTTCTTGTTCCTATCAACCCCATACATTATATAATTCCCTTTTTATACCTTTTATAAGGAAGCTCAGGCTCAGAATGGTCTAAAAAAACTAAAAGATGCGAACTCGCAAGCCAGTGGCAGGGCTTTGATTTGAATCCAGGTCCTTCTGATTCCCAACACAGGGCTCCCCAGAAGTCACAGCCTTTACCTCATAGGTAAAGGGGCCAATTCCTCCCTTTCTCAGAATCTTGGGACCCCTGTCTGTAAAGGAGGGTGTGAGGATGGGGAGGAGTATGCACATACCAGTACGAAGTCTACTCACATCCCAGGACCGTTGTGCAGCTCAAATGTGAAAGCATGTTTTCTTTTTTAAAAATGTTTCATTTATTGTTGAGAGAGAGAGAGAGAATGGGGGAGGGCAGAGAGAGAGAACACGAAGCAGGTTCTAGGCACTGAGCTGTCAGTACAGAGCCCGATGCCAGAGCCCGATTCAGGGCTCGAACCCATGAACTGCGAGATCACAACCTGAGGTGAAGTTGGACGCTTAACCGACTGAGACACCCAGATGCCCAAAAGCACGTTTTCAACACTGAGGTAAGGACTATATTAACAACCCCCATAGGGGTTAGAAAAAAAACAAAGCCCTGCAAAATAAGAGCTCCTCCTGGGTTGCCTGGGTGGCTCAGTCAGTTGAGCGTCCGACTTCAGCTCAGGTAATGATCTTGTGGTTCATGGGTTTGAGCCCCGCGTCGGGTTCTGTGCTGACAGCTCAGATCACGGAGCCTGCTTCCGATTCTGTGTCTCCCTCTCCCTCTGCCCCTCCCCAACTCACACTCTGTCTCTGTCTCTGTCTCTCTCTCTCTCAAAAATAAATAAACATTAAAAAATTAAAAACAAAAGAGCTCTTCCTAAAAACTGCAGAATTGGCACAGCTGGGCCATAATGGGAGGGCCGTGCCTTTAAAGGGTGTGGTCAGTCAGCAGCTGGAAGGGTAGAGGGGAAACTTCTCAGGCCCTCCACTTTTGCCTGAGGCCATCTTCAGGTCCTAAGTAGGTGGGACTGGACTTAGCTGTCCTTCCCCTTGGCCATCAAGCATAGCATGTAAGCCCAGAGGCCAGGGCTAGGCCTGCAGAGGCCCTTCCCTGACTGCAGCTGCCACCGGCTGCCTGCACTGTGTCTGCCCTCACCGGCCAGGGCCCCGCACCCACAGCCAGGCGCTTGCCCTGATAGAGAGCTCAGAGCCAAAGCCACCACCAGTAATGCTGAGGGATTTGCTCTGGGGCCACGACATTGTCCTGCCACAGCAAAAGAAATGTATCCAGATGGAGGCCAGGAAGCCTTCCGTTCTCTGCTGGCAGAGGGGGCCCATGTCTCCCCACCGTCTGCAGGATAAATCCATTCAAAGACCCCAGCTTCCAGGGCATAGGGGGACCCCCAGGCCAAACCCAGAGTGAGTGCTGCCAGATTTCTTTTTCAATTCATAAGTCTTGGTGGATCAGAGCCTGCCCTCTCAGCTTTGCTGAATCCACTCTGGCAGGAGCTGTGCACAAAGCCACGGCCCAGGACAAGAGTCTAGGGCCAGCAGAGAAGGTGCCACGTACCTAGCAAATGACAAACTTTTGGTTTGAATTTCCAGTGTTAGGAAATATTGATGGAGGGTGGCCATCACCCAATGATGGAGGGTGGAGCCTGGGTCGCTCAGTCAGTTAAGCCTCTGACTTTGGCTCAGGTCATGATCTCACGGTTCATGAGTTCGAACCTCGCCTCGGACTGTATGCTGACAGCTCGAAGCCTGGAGCCTGCTTCGGATTCTGTGTCTCCCTCTCTCTCTGCCCCCCTCCCCATGCTCTCTCTCTCTCAAAAATTAACATTAAAAATTTAAAAAGAAAAGAAAAGAAAAGAAATATTGATGGAAGGAAGGGAGGAGTTGTCTCTACCTTATCCTGAAAATGGCCTCTGCCTTCCTCTTGGCTCGCAGGTGGATAATAGCTCTTCAGGGCTTTGGGCTGCCTTCCAATGAAAGTTCCAATCCTTCCAATGAAAGTTCCAATCCGAAATTTTTCCTGGGCTCCAGACTCCCAACAGGCCTTTGGCTGAATGTCAGTGGGTCTGTGAACTTGAACTTGTCTGCATCTAGTCTATACTGCACATGGCAGGAAGAGTCCCTATTGGTTCCCAACCAGCCTCTATTGGGATGCTACAGGGCCCAGAGCCTCCTTGTGTCTTGAGACATCCATGATCCCATAAGGACTGTTGCTGTAGGAAGATAAGACTCCTCTGTTCTTCCTCTCTGAGAACCGGGACCCTTTGTTCCCAGACTTCCATGAGTGGTTTCGTCTGCCTAGAGCATGAGTGGCAGACAGGGTCCAAGGTGTGGCTCTGGAATTAGTACTTAGATTTGCAGAAACTTGGCCTCAGCCTCATCCTTCCCAGCCCTGCTTCTCCCTCAATAAAGCAAGTTTCTTTCTTTCTTTTAAAGTCTATTTATTTTTCAGAGAGAGAGAGCGAGCACATAAACAGGGAAGGAGTGACACAGAACCTGAAGCAGGCTCTAGGTCCTGAGCCGCCAGCCCAGTCGGGCTCAAACCCACAAACTGCAAGATCATGACCTGATTCGAAGTCCGACGCTTCACTGACTGAGCCACCCAGGCGCCCCCAAGAGAGCAGGTTTCTAGAACCATGGAAACTGATACTCAGTTACCACTGGATGCCCGCAGGGGACCTGGTGCGGGCAGAGTGCAATCTGCAGAGAGACTCCAAAGCCTCTCTGGCTCTGCAAGCTGACTAGCCCCAGGAAAAGAATGTTAACAGCTCGCCCTGAGCTGAGCGAGCTACAGAATCCTGTCTTGAAAGGAAGAATACCACCTGGAGGTAAACAAGAACTAACAGAAGGGGCCGGGCAGCAGCCCCCGCTAGCCAGAAGAAACAAGGCAACAGGCGGAATCCAGGATGGTAAAGAGCTAGCTGAAAACATCCCAAGGAAGTGTCTAGATGCTACATATTTCCAGTGCAAGAACACAAGCAACAGCAACCACACAGTTTCAGAAGCCAGGGGCGGTGGTGCAGGCAACAAATGCGAAAGTCACCTGGCCAGGGAGCGCCTCTCCTCTCTGCAGAAGTCCTGAGGTCTGGCAAAACCAGTGGGGCGAGGGGAGGAGGGCACTGGATGCTGGGCTCCTGTGAAAGCCCAGAGACCCCTCAGCATCCGGGCTGTGTGGCCCCTCCACTTGGGAATGCAAACCTGGAAGAGCCTGGCTCCTAAGAAAAGGCTCAGGTCCATGCCCTTAGCACAAAGCTCAGGAAAGCCAGTCTTCTCCCTCCTAGCACAGCATCCTCCCTCCTGGGCAGTTCAGCGCATCCTCACTGTGGCCGGTCGGTTGTTTGTCCACTGCTTCTGCGGAGCAAAGGGGAAGTGTAGGAAACAACATCTTCCACCAGTTGCCCTTCTCTTTTTAACAGTGCACCTTGCTCCCAGCTCCATCTCAAGGGGGGTGTGGGGAGTGGGGCAGCAGAGGCCCTCCTGACCTTGATCAGCCTGGCAATCTGATGGGCATGGGTAGTGCCAGAGAGGCCAAGTGGAGGCAGAAGCAAACAGGAGAGCAAACTCTCTTGTTGCCATCAGACAACGGGAGTCCGAAGCCACCGCCATCGGATAGGCTGATCTTTCAAGAGAGGCAGGACATCTGCATCTGTATATGAAATGTCCCGTTTACAATGGTGGGTTGAAATGTTCAGACAGTAGTTTTTGGTGGGGCAGGCTCCGCCAGGCGCCTACGCCGCTCCGTCTCTCCCGTGGGTAGGCAAGTGCTCCTGCAAGGGCACCACGCGTCCAGCCCTGGGCTGCCCTGCTCCCTCCAAGCCCACCGGGCAATGCCCCAGAGCCTGGCAGGGCACCGCCTTACTGCCATCCAGAGCAGCCTGCTCTAGAAGAAGAGGTTTCCTCTTTCTGGAAAGTGCAATCTGCCAATCTGAGCAAATAATTCTGGCCCCTCCGCGGGCACCGTTTCTAGTCTGGAACAAGGCACCCATCCTTATCCGCTGTGGAATCTGAAACACGAGTTGGCGGGATGGCGCCCACCATTGCCTCATGTGGCCACAGGGGAAGAATGATAGCCTTTGGGCATTTGGAGCCCCTCTGAAAACAACGAACTGTTAAGAGTTTCGCCAAAGAATTACTGTACCGAAGTAATAGTTATTGACATCATTGCAAAGCCTCAGTCCTGTTCTGCCTTGTGTCTGTGAAATACCAGAGACACCAACTCTTCCCCATTGTATGGACTGAAGCTGAAGATTGAAAAGGTTAAGATTGGTCAGCGCCCGGGGCACCCAGGCGGCTCAGTCAGCTGAACGTCTGACTTTGGCTCAGGTCATGATCTCAAGGGTGGTGGGATGGAAACCCGCACGGAGCTCTCTGCTCTCAGTGCAGAGCCTGCTTCAGATCGTCTGTCCTACCCCCCAACCTTCTCTCTCTGCCCCTCTCCCATCATGCTGTCTCCCTCAAAGATAAATAAAACATTAAAAAAAAAGACTGCTCAGAGCCCCCATCTGCAGAATCAGACTTAGGATTTGGACCTCTGGGGTGGGGACCTCCTTCTAAAGGAGGGGCCTCCCTACTTGAGGCCACCTCCAGTCCTCCAAACTCTGTAGAGATTCCACTTTTCAAAAAAATTTTTTTTAATGTTTATTTTTGAGACATAGAGACAGAACACAAGCAGGGGAGGGGCAGAGGGAGAGGGGGACACAGAATCCGAAGCAGGCTCCAGGTTCCAAGCTGTCAACACAGAGCCCAGAGCAGGGCTTGAACCCACAAACCACAAGATCATGACCTGAGCCAAAGTGGGATGCTCAACCGACTGAGCCACCCAGGTGCTCCTAGAGATTCCTCTTTTATTCCAGGGTAGGGACCTTCTTTCACCTTTTCCTCTTCTTTCCTTCCTCCCCTCACCCCTTCTCAGGAAGTGAGAGCCAAAAGTCAGAGGCTTCATTATCATAATAAGCCACCACAGTTTTGCACTCCAGAGGGGGTCCATATCAGCAAGAGAAAGGGTTATTTTGCTACTGGATTATTTATTCCCCTGGGAACCCCATGAGGGCTCCTATCTGGTGAGATGGCAAACTGTCTGGCAAGAGACCACACCTATAGCACATCCCAAGTATTACAGACGAACACTGAGTTACCCAGTTTCATATGATTCCTTGGGAAACACACACAATATGGAGCTAAACTGGATAGCAAGTAGAACAGCTTATTCAACCTCCTCTTTGAATGTATCACTCTCTGGTTTACCAGGGTACCACGTATCCCCACTTACACAGAGGGGAAAGTCCATCATTACTGGTGACCTTCAATATTTTTATGCATTCTAGTGTTGCTTTTAAGCACAGAAATATTGCTCATGGTCTTTCTTTCTTAATCAATCAGCCAATCATTAACAACTCGTCATCTCTGCCCTAGTCTTTAAAGAACATTTAGAAGGAGAATGAGAAATACTGGGTCCTTCATTGATCAATGGAATATGTATAGGCATACATGTATCTATACACACATATATACTAATAATACAAAAGAATATCAAGTTGAACTGCTAAATGTGTAGAGACAGCAAGTTCTTCAAGAGTTCAAAGAAAGGGTCAAGGGATTACAATGAAAGAGAAATCAGGGAAGCTTCCTGGAGTTGGTGATGTCTGAACTACAACTTGAGAAACAGGAACAATTTTCCTGGAGCTTTAGGGGCAGGAATGACCTTGCTTTAGTTGATGGAAGAAATGAAATTCTGATTGGGTGGCAGTGGGGCAGCAGAACCCAGTAAACAACACGGATAACACTTTGGATAACGTGATGGGGAAATATCTGGCTTTTTAGTTCAGCATGTGTTTGAATGGAGTTGAACAAAATCGATTTGTTAGTGGTACTTAGCAGAATACATAGGTGTCAGAAAGGGCAGCCAATGCTGGGGCGCCTGACTTAGTTGGCTGAGCAGTTGAGCGTCCGACTCTTGATTTTGGCTCAGGTCATGATCCCCCGGTTTGTGAGATGGAGCCCCATGTTAGGCTCTGCGCTGATAGGTTGGAGCCTGCTTGTGATTCTCTCTCTCTGCCCCTCCCTCGCTTGCACTCTCTCTCTCTCTCTCAAAATAAATAAACTTAAAAAATTGACAGTAACAACAAAAAAAGACAGGGCAGCCAATGCTAAGCACTAGGGTGGGCAACTAATGTCTATTAAGAAGAAAGGAATCTTATCAATAGATAGGAAAATAACCAATATCTTTTTTGAAAAAGTGGGCAAAGGACAATATTAAGCATGATGCAAAAGAAGGACACGCACAGCTGGTAAGAACAGCTGCTTATATTTGGCACGACGTGCAAACCTTCAATTCAGCAAGGAAGTCTGCCTTTTAACACGTAGCCTCAAGAAAGAATTCAGAATTTGAACAAAATCCTGTGCAAGGATTTTCAGTACCTCGAGCTTATCGTGGTCAAAAACTAAAATAACTTCTTAAGTGGAGAGTCAGGGACAATGTATAAGAAATGTGTTTATTGATTTTGAGGGTTGGTTGCGATATATTAGCAAATTTTCTAGAAGGCATCAAGCAGATCACGCGACCCTGTGCGGTGTGTATGCCATTTGTGCATAAAAGTAAAAACGAACAAAACTATCCAACCTAAATATGCACACACACACACACACACACACAAATATACACACACACATGCATAGATATTCATCCGTATTTGTTTTTCTTTCCATCTATATGTATATATAGGGATACCTGCACACACATATGCATATGTACATAGATGTCTATATGCCTAGATGTTAATACTCCTTATTTCTAAGTAGTAGGATTATATGTAACGTCTATCGCCTTCTTCTGCATATGCTTTATGTTTGTTTTATAACTGTTTTCCACAACAAGCATCTTTTTTTCCTTTAATTTAAAAAGAAGGAAGCTCAGAGAGCCCTGTGCAGCTCCAGCACGGCACCAGCCTAATTGCCATCGCGCCCACCAGTCCCTGCCTCGCCCTCGTCCGCAAGGTCAATGCCAAGCACAGGGAGCAGCGGCAGAGGACTCACATCCACGACCTCTGCCTGCTGGGTCAGGGTCATTGCAATGAAGCTTTGGGGAACAATAAAATGGTTCCTTGTGAGAAATGAATATGGTTTCAATAAACAAAAAGGACACTGAGGAAGACATATTTTGTACACCAAGACTGCCATAAAGAAGAAAAGCCCCAGGAAGAACTTTCTCGGTGTAGTTGGTGGAGAGACTGGAATTTGATCTTGTTGCAGGAGAAAAGGGTACAGGGGCAGCAAAGGTCACGCACCCTGGTGGGGTTCCAGTGCAAGGCGGTGACACAGCTCACCAGAGGCATTATAGACTATCCAAGATCGGCCGGGTCCTCCACACAATCACCAGCAGAGCTACCAAAGCGATGAGAGTAGGGTGAAAAGAGAGGGGATGGCTCTTGGAGGGCTCCCCAAGATCAGGGCCAACAGTCCCGGCACTCCCATACTGCGCGTAGGCTCCCAGCTTCCTGCTGAGCACAGACTGTGGGCGTGGACCCCAGGATCCCAGCCCTTCTGTTGGGGGAGAAAAGGTGGAGGGGGCTGACAAGCGGGGTGCAGGAGAAGAAGGTAGGCCATAAAGACAGAATGTGTATCGGGGTTATAGACCACGACTTCCCAGGGGTCCCTTCTTATCAAAGACGGCCTAGAGAGGATGGCAATGAAGAAGGTAAGGGGAGTCAAGGAGATGAGACCCAAGGTCAGCAGGTCCCTCAAGGTTAGTACCCACAAAACTTCAATTTCCCACACAGAGGCTCAGAAAACTGGAAACCGCTGGATAGCACAGAGACCAAAGCAGCGGACCCACCGGCTGAGACTTTGCTCCAGCATGAGCAGTGCAGGGCTGAGTAAATGCTCACTGACCGTCTCTACCACCGGCTGGTTGAGGCATCCAACAAGAACGAATATGAAATTCCAGCAATAAGAAATGAACAAAAGATTGGAGCTGAGGGCCTTAAGTGCTTGCTTTTTGCCCATTGATCAGATACCCAAACTATCTGCACTAGCTATGCAAGATGGGGTTTCTATTATTTTTACCTAATCTCTTTTTGGTCATGACAAATGTGTGTGTGTGCATGCGTGCATGTGTGTTTTAAAACCTGGTTTTTCTCAACACACCTTTAGAGGTTTTTTTCCTATGTGGTCAAATTGAAATTTCTAGGAACCTCATTTTTAATCTATAATAATAGTTTCCGACTTGCTTTTTCAAAAGGATCAACAAACAGCAAACACTTGTTAATAAAGATCTTAAAGGTACAACTTCTTTGTTTTCTAAGTTTATTTATTTATTTTGAGAGAGAGAGTCAGGGAAGGGCAGAGAGAGAGAGAGAGAGAGAGAGAGAGAGAGAGAATCCCAGGTAGGCTCCACGCTGCCAGCACAGAGCCCAAGCGGTACCTTGAAGCGTCGAACCATGAGGTCATGACCTAAGCCAAAATCAAGAGCCTGATGATCAACCTACTGAGCCACCCAGGTGCCTCAATAAAGACCTTAAATAATAAATAAATAACTTTAGGGGCACCTGGGTAGCTCAGTTGGTTAAGTGTCTGACTTCAGCTCAGGTCATAATCTCATGGTTAGTGGGTTTGAGCCCTGTGTTGGGCTCTGTGCATACAGCTAAGAACGTGGAGCCTGCTTCAGATTCTGTGTCTCCCTCTGTCTCTGACCCTTCCCCACTTGTGCTCTGTCTCTCTCTCTCTCTCTCTCTCTCTCTCTCTCAAAAATAAATAAACATTAAAAAAATTTTTTTAAATAAATAACTTTAAAACTGTAAAGGTCAGATTCTTCTGTTAGAGCCCCAGTTAGTAGGATGGACGGTGCAGTGGTAATTTATTATGGTAGAGAATGTCCTGAGGAACCAGGCAATTCTGAGAGAAGCATCCTAAGGTTTACAGCCCAGAGCCCAGCATCCGTGTGGCTTAGCAGAGGGAAATGTTGCTTGCCTTCCCGAAGTTGTACTTCCCAGCGTGTATTTCAAAGAGCAACAATCAGAGGTGGCAAGAGGAGAGGACACGAAACTTCAGTGACAACCCGGAGGCCCAAAAGGGAAATAGTGGCAACAGGGCAGAACACCCAGCCTTGGAGGCTGCCGTTTTGCACATAGTGCCCTGGAGAGCCAAATCATATGCTCACAAGTGGCTTCCACATTCTGAAAATGTTGAGGCATGAATCCACATTTCAGAAGGGAGATGTCTGTTCCAAGAATCACCCTCAAATAAGGCAGAGGCATTTCAATTCAGCTCAGCAAGCTGCCGAGTGCCCTCTACTCTAGTGCCTCTACTCTGAAAAGCAAGACTCCTTCCCTCCTTTCCTCCCTCTCCTAGAAGTAACAAGGCCCACAACGAAGATATCATCCTCTTAGGAAGCATTTCTTCTATCAAATCACTCACTCTTCGCAACAGCATCATCATGTAGATGGGTATTATTATACCCATTCTACAGATGGGGAAACTGAGTATTATTATACCCATTCTACAGACTTTGGGGCACAGCCAGGACTTGACCCCAATGTACTAACTGCCTCCTCCCTAGGTGACTTTTTGGGGCATTTACCAAACAGAACTCATTCAAAGGCAGGCGTTTGTACCAAATGAGACACCGCAGTGTTTGATATTTAAGCGAAGGTTAGGGCACGATCATGCAGATGTTGTTTACCATCGTGCCTCGTTACACAAATTAAAGTTGCTGACACACTGGACTGCGAGCCCAACGTTGTATTTTGTTTTTGTTTTGTTCTGTTAATCCCACAATGGAATTGCTGATCCACTAATCAACCTTCAGCATGGCCTTTCCTCCTTGGGAGGGCCACCCCCCCCCCCCCCCCCCCCCCCCGTGGAAGGAGGAAACACACTCCTTTGGAGGAAGCTGACCCAGCCCAGCTCTGGTTGAACTCCTGGGCCATGGATCTCTGCTCTGTCACCTCTCCCGAGCAGGGCCCTGAGACAGACTGTGTTCACCAAGGGAGGAAGAGAGGGCACGGGTGATTTCCTCCTTCATTTTGCTTGCTCTCTCTCTCTCTTAGAAAGGCTGCTGCCTGCTTGCCCAATACTCCCTGGAAACTTCTTCCCTGGGATTTGAAACAGACTGCTACTTTAAAAAATTTTTTTTTGTTTTTTAGTGCTTATTTTTATTTATTTTTGAGAGAGACAGAGCACGACCTGGGAGTAGCAAGAGAGAGGGAGACACAGAATCCGAAGCAGGCTCCAGGCTCTGAGCTGTCAGCACAGAGGCTAACGCGGGATTCAAATCCACAGACCACGAGATCATGACCCGAGTGGACGTTGGGCGCTTATTCGACTAAGCCACCCAGACACCCCCAGACTGCTGCTTTTAAAGTAGAAGCTGCAATCTTCGAAACTGCAATCTTTTTTGCACTGAAAAATAAACCTGAGAGGACAAAAGACTCTTCTTGAGGAGCGGGGGTCCCCCGGGTGGTGCCTCCAGCCTGGGCAGGGACCCCCTTGGTTTAGGGAACAGTGTAGACAGCCTTTCAATTTAATGGTTTCCAATAGGCAATAATACATTTGCAAAGTTCAGAGACAAGAATAATAGAAGAGAGACTACAAGGGGAAATCTTTTTAACTTATATTTATTTTTTTAAGTTTATTTTTCTTGAGAGAGAGAAAGCACGAGTGGGGGAGTGGCAGGGGAGAGGGAAAGAGAGAGAGAGGGAGAGAGGGCGAATCCCAAGCAGGTTCTGTGCTGTCAGCACAGAGCCCCATGTGAGGCTCCAACTTACGACCTGAGCCTAAGCCAAGGGTCAGATGCTTAACTGACTGAGTCACCCAGAACGCCTCTAACTTACATTTATTTTTTTTAAGTCGTAAGTCATCTTTCAACCCCGGAGGTGCTCAGACTCACTACCCCCAAGACCAAGAGCCCCACACTCTACCCACTGAACCAGCCAGGCACCCCTATGTGGGGCAATCTTGATCACACCTTTGTGCCCATCTCCCCATCGGCTCCCTTCCTTATAGGCAACTAGTGTTCTCAGTTTCTTAAGTAGCCTTCCAATTTGTTTCATAATATATTTTCTCACTTTCTTATCGAAGAGGCTTCCTCAGTTGGGGTGATACCACCCCCAAGGGGGTGAAAATTGATTTTGGGAAGTGAAAAGTTCTTCCCTTTTTTATGTGTAAATCACAAATATACATTAGACACGCCGCATATAGACAGATATACATGATATCAACATTTCACGGGGGAGGGATGTCTTTAAAGGTTTCTTGGGGGGGGGGGTGATGATGATGAAAAATTTGAGAAACACTGTTCTAGAAAGCAGTATAGGATACAAACTGTCCTGTGCCTTGCTTCTTTCCGTTTACAATATGTCCTAGAGATCTTTCTGTATCAGTTCATGCAGATTTGCCATTTTTGTTTATAGTGGCATGGTATTCCATTTTGTGGCGGACCATCATGTGTCTTACCTGTTCCCTATTCATAAATACTTGATTTTACTCTTTGGCTACTGTAATGCCATAGTGAACAGCCTTCTGCACACATGGAACATACACACAGGTCTATCTGTATATCATAGATGCCTGGAAAGTGGGTTTGCTAGGTCTAAGGCTCGAGTCCTTTAAAATGTAGGCTGATATGCCAGATGCCCTCCCTGCCCCGCCACCACCCCCCACCCCGACATTTTGCACTGAGTCTGTCATCCAATAAGAAACAGGTTGGTTGCTCTTTAAATGGCTGTCTGATGCCCCCTGAGGATTATGTTAGGGGCTAGGGGCAAGGTGGTCCTAGGGGCTCTGGGGGCTCCTCTAGGCTGTGTGGTGTGCCTCAGCTAAGCAGAAAGTGGGTCCTCTGTGATAGTACTCAGGGTACTCAGGCAAGGAAGGGGCCTCTTACCCTGCCCCCTAGTTGGATGAAGAGCTTTAGGGTCTTCAGAGGGAATATTGCATGGGATGACCTCAGGCCGTGGCATGGGATTTGGCACCCCTACCTCATAATCTACAGCCTCCAGTTTGTGGGAGGGCAGCTCCCGGTACAAACTGAGCACACCTCAACCTTGACTTTCCAGCCTGGGAGCCAAGGCCTGGCCAAGGGCGGTTCGCTCTGCATGGAACATTCAAGGTGCCACGCAGCTCAGTTCCTGACACAATTCCCTTCCCACTGTCCCGCGCAGGGAGGGAAATCAAGGGGGAGCGGCCTCCTCTTCCCCAGAAATCTCTGGAAGGAGCCTCCCCCACTGCGCATGCGCAAGGCAGGTGCGTTGCCTTCCCTGCAGCTCCGCTCCTGCTGTGATCTGGACTGAAATTTTAATTGCTCACAAGACATTCGTGCTTAACACCTCAGCCGACTCCGCAAAGATTTTATTTGGCCTTAAATGATTTAAACCACTGTAATCATATTTGCTTTCAACAGAAAACTGCCGTATTTACTGGTTTGAAAGGGACTCAATGAAGCCCCTGGGGTGGCTCACCACTGCTTTGGGGTCTACTTGGATCCGCCCCTCCCCAGACAGACATCCCTGCGGGGCTGGGGGCAGGGTTCGCACTAGGTTTTTTGTGCTTATAAACCGAGGTCAACTACATCACAAAATACAGAAATTTACACTGCCTTACAATCATGTCTAAGCTATCACTGGGCAGGATTTTGACGCCGTCATTTATTCAAGACACCCTCTCCTTCCTGGACCAGTCAGATCTCTGAGCCTACCTGGTCTTTCCCGCTTAGTTCTGCAAGCAACTGGGGACTCCCACTCTGCTCAGAGAAGGCTTTTAGGTCCAGGGGATGAATTTAAATAAAGAAAGAAACATCTGCTGTAAACACGACTTCAAGGACAGAGTGGGCACTGTGGTTCTCCATGCCTCTGCGTCTTCTCTCCGTGAAGCTGAGCACAGTAAAGCTCCGAGCCAGAAGGGACATGAGAAAAGTGTCAAACAATATCAATCATGAATCGTAAGTCACAGTTCTATTTGCTCTGCCACAGTGTAAAAATTGCGAGTTTTTCATTAAGAAAGAAAAGAAGAGCTGTGAATGCTTCCTATCACTTGGCTGCCATGATACTCTCATCATCCACACCCACCTGGCTGGTGCACCTTCTCTCTCCCAGAAGACTGGCCTTCCCCAGGGCCAACACTTACATACCTTGTCTTCCCTGGGTGCACATGTTCCTCACCCTCCCTCGGGTGACGGATATTTTGGATGGGATCCACGGTTGTCTCATTCATGGTTAACAACAGTGGGAAAAGGTGTTGAAATTGAAATCTCTCCTTTTTCTCCTTGGTAATTAATTCATATTCTCTCTCTCTCTCTCTCTCTCTCTCTCTCCCCCCTCTTTCCCATCCCCATATTTTTTCTCACCTGCTCAAGAATTCCAAAGAGAGCTAGAACAGGAACAAGCAGAACCCAGGCTTAGCAGAAACAACCAGGTCCTTTTACAAATGATCTTCAGAACTATGGACAGCAATACTTGTGTGGAGACAACTCCCAAAATTTGAGGGGTCATACCAGGTCTATGACAAAAATTCCATGGCTTCTCCAAAGCCCTTCCCAGACCTGGGGGTGTGTATGAATCGCTAACTTCTACTTCTAGGACCCACATCTGGCCTCAGTGGGCCCGTCTCTACATGGTGGGTCAAACAGTATTGCCAGATGCCAGGCACTATGAGAGAGAGACCTAGGCCAGCAGTGATTTATTATTTATCTATTGCTAGAAGGCTTGACTTGAACTATGGACTCACAGAGGGTCAGGACTGGCTTTATGCCACCTCCACACAATGCCACCAAGAGGGTTTCTATACTGCCTCTGGGCAGTGATGAGATGGCAAGCTGAGATAGAAAGGATGATCATCTGATGTATTATATTTAAGAGGTGTGTTAATAATATCATTTAAAGTCTATATCAGTTTTCAAGTCTCCTGTAACTCAACTAATGGAGGAAAATGAGACCAGCTTGTAAGGAACGCGAGTCTTATTTATTCATTGGACATCTATTTATTTATAAATAAAGGTGCATCGATACGCAAAGTAAATAAACATGTATCAATATGCAAAACACTGTGGTAGAGTAGAAAGTTAGACAAGATGGACCCCTGCCATCAGGAAACTTAAAGGAAAAAAAAATAATAAATCATATTAATAAACACAACCAACTTTGCTGGGCCTTGCTAGTCCCAGTTCTACACACTCAGCAGAGATTTGCTCATTTAATTTGTACAACAGTCATACGTGATAGTTAGTTATTATCCTCATCTTACAAACTGGTACATAGACAGGTTAAATAATTTGCCCCAAGTTACACAGTGAATACGTAAGCCCAGCTGTGCACCCAGAAAATCTACCTCCAGAATCCACATACTTAACCACTGTACTATGTACCTAGACAACCATTAAGTGATGCAGAAATGAATGGGATCTTTAAAATTTAGTCTGCAATAAACAGGGGAATTCTAGGGGAATCTAGAAAGAAGATCACCTTGGGTGGGAAGCAGGAACTCTGGGATCTCAGCCAAGGCCTCATAGAGGAGATAGCATTTGTGCTCAACTTTAAGAATGGATGAACTTGGAAAAAGTGGACCGATCAGAGATCTCTGGGTAGACATGATGCGGTCTTAGAAGCCACAGAGAAACACCCAGCTTGCACAGAAATGGCGAAACATCCAGGTAAAGAGTTAAAGGAGAGTCGTGTGGCTTACAGAGAGGAGGTGCATTTTATATTGCAAAATAAATCTTCCAAGCACTGTAGGGCTCACTTTGGTCTGACTCTTTCACAGAATAGCATATAAATGGCAGGATGTAAGAGCATCTGTCTGGGGGTGCAAGGAGAAACGGGGAGGTCTGAGGACACCTGGCAGTAGTCCTTTCCCTGTCACTATGGACCCTTCTGAGGAAAACATAACTTTTTATTATCAGAGCTGGAACGGGCCCAAGCCGAGGTCCCAAACTGGCTCAGTTCCCTTTTTAGGCTGAAGTGTCATCGTGTTCCAAGGAGAAATGACTTGATCTTAGCAGATGGCTGTTCGGGCTGGCTGGTGGCCAGTCTATTGCCCTGTCCTGTGTCCTGCTGGAGATGAATGGCAGCTTCTTTCCTTAAGTTTCCTGGCTTGCTCTGCTGCTGAAAATACCATTCTGGAAACAACACAGCCTCTGGTGAGCTCTGTACAGGGCTGTCCCAGCCTCCGGGCTCTGGGCAGAGTGACCTCCACCAAGGAAAGCTTGCCCCGACCACAGAGGTGTGGAGGGGGACCCCGTCCAGGACCTTCCCGGGGCCCAGCCTGCAGCTCTGACCTCATCCAGAGTGGGAAGAGGTGCACAAGTGATGAAGGCCATAGCCATCCTGAGACAGAGGAAGCCTGGCTGAAAAGGCCAAGAAGGGAGGCACAACACGTACAAGGACAACCATCACTGTCCTGGTTTATACAGGCTCTCGATTGTTCCTTTGATGTAATATCTAACTTGGTGAACAGATGGTAATCAGGTGACATCAAATGCTTCCCCTTCCTCCAGCTTCTCCTTCCTTGTCCTCAAAAGAGTTCCAAGTTTCTTTCTTTTGTTTTGTTTTGTCTTGTTGTGGTTTTTTTTTTCCTTTTTCCTTTTACAAAGGAAATTAGACCCAGCAGAATGTAGAAATCACTGGCATGGTGTGTAAGGGGGAGGGGAGACACATTGTCTTTGCAAAAGGGAGGCTGGCCATCTTTTCCGTTCTGCTTGGCTCCGTGGCTGAGGAAAAGGATCCCACCAGTGAAGCGCAACAGGATTTCAGTTTCTGGGCACAGGACCACAGTGGGCAAATTCATTAGGCTTCTGCTCGCAGACGAAATCTTCTGCAGGGCAGAGCACGATGACACGGAGGAGGCAGCTCAGAGATGCGCTTCCTGTAATGAATTCTCCATCCCTTGCTGGGGAGAATAAAACATTTTCTTACACGTTTGTTTCTCAGACATCCTGGGCACACAGAGGTGGGGGGGAACCCCAGAACCCAAAATAGCACAGCATTGCGTGGGAAGAATGATAAAATTATGGCATTCTGGTGACAGACAGGAGGTTTCATTTTATCTCTCCGTAACAGGGCGTCTTGGGAGGTTCACTGTTTCCACTTCTCTCCTTTCTCCCCGTCCCTATGTTTTCCTCCTGTGAACATATACATGGTTGCATATTTTACTTCCATTTTGGATGTTTTTCCTTTTTTCAGCCTGCCTCGGATCCATGCAGCCTAGCTGCACTGGAGGGCTGTGATCGGCCCCACTCTCCAGTGCTGCCTCCCAAGGGGCCACTCCTATGTAAACGCTTGCGGCCCCAGCTGGCCCCCGCACAGCACCATTCAAGGACCGGGTACAGCTGCTGTTGCTGCTTTGAAGGCAAATGCATCCCTCAGAATCTGCAGCATGGGATTCCCTGGGATCCCTCCCCACTACCAGTTCACAGACACCAGGCAACAACCTGCTGCCCCAAAATGAAAGTATTGCCCCTCTCGCCACCAGTCATGGCAAGCTTTTGCATGGCAACCTTCATCCTGTCCACTTCCCTTTGAGCACGCTCTTCCTCCAGTTGTGGTCACGTGCACAAGTCCCACCACCTCTGTGTCAACCCCAGTCCCAACCTCAACAGCCCGGGAGAGAAAAGGCGTGGTGGGCGCCACAGCCTCTGAGATGGGGATTGGCAGGGTCCATGCTGCCTCGTTGCACGTGAACTCTTAGATGCGAGGCGTGGCTACCACTGTACCTGCAATTGTGAGGGTCTGCATGTGTGATCAGCTGTACCCACTGGATCAGGTGGGGTCTGATCAGAGAAGGAGAACCTCTGGGGGTAATTTACCAAGGAAGGATTTGTAGCGTTTACGGGGGCTAGACCTTCTGCAATGGAGACCGCAGGCTATGCTGGCCATGCAGTCCCTGCAGGCTGTTGCTTCTATGTCTCACCTCCAGGTGCAGTTACTATGGGTCAGCCATCCGTGGAGAAGAAAGCCGGAGGTAGGTGACAGCAAGAATGAACTAGAGCCTGCAGGAGTGAGGGGAGGGTCACATGACATCTGGAACCAGGAGGGGAAATGGAACCTGCTTCTGTCTCTCATCACCTTGACGCCACGGGTGACCCGCGGGAGAAGTGGGTTCCCTGTGCCGAGAGCTGTGTGCACACTGGGTCCAGGACTTGGCAGAACCTGCCACCCTGGGCCACGTTCAGAGCTTGCCAACGCAAGAGGGGGGTGAACTTCCGTGTTCCTCACCCCCACCTGTGGAAGAAACAGCAATCCCAGCGCGGTACATTCATTCTCACCCTTGTGTGTTGTGTTCGCTGATGAGGGAAACACAGGCAAGAGAAATGTAGCTGAAGTTAAATCTCCCTACAGCTTGCAGCCTGAAACATGCAGAGAGTGACCTTGCTCAAGCAATTCATGGCCGTCTTACTTCCTTCATATTTCTGTTTCATTAAAGACTAAAAGTAACCTTATCTTAACAGCAGCTAGCCCCTCAAGGTCTTGAAAGCCTTGCTTTCAAACTCTGTAGAGACTTAATGCTCTCCCTCACCCCCAGAAACTTAAAGGTACATAGTCAGTCACTCCTCACAACCCCGGTGCAGCTCTCTCTGCCCACAGGTCCTGTCCCCGTGCTTTAATAAAATCATCTTTTTGCACCAAAGACATCTCAAGAATTCTTTCTTAGCTGTTTGCTCAAGAACCCCATCGTTCACTGCCACTAGAAGGTGCTTGGTCAAGTCCAGAGACCATCCCCACAAACTCTGATCCTTCTGCAAGTTTTCAACCCACTCTGTACTTCTACGGCAGTCCAGAAATTAAGCGGGCATCTGCGGAGAACTTGCGTTGAGCCAGATCCTGGGCTGGGTCCTGAAGAAAATGCAAAGAAAAGCAGAGAAGGCCACTCGTGCCCACTGGCTTAAGAGGTGACATACGTTCATCTGAAGCTGACTGACTTCACAGTGTCACACTGGTAAGAGGCGAGGAGGAATCCCTACGGGGACTTCAGGGAGGTTTCCCAGAGTCGGAGGACTTCCACCAGTGCGTGAAGACGGATGGAGAGGAGGAGGAGGAGGAGGAGGAGGAGTACAACAGCAGAGGAGCACAAGCCAGAGTTCAAAAGGCTCACTGGGGGCAGGGAAGGTCCCCCCGACCCCCGCCCCAGTGAGCTATCTGACTGTGCAGAGAACGGGAGGCAGAAAGTCAAGGCTCACGTCGAGGAAGATGCTAGGATGTGATCCCCCCGCTGCCTGAGCTCCCCCATCGCCGCGAATGCAAAAGGTGAGCCTGATGATCTTCAGTGATGACAAAGAATAGCTGATGCTCGGGGCGCTTACAGTGTGCTGGGGCTGGTGCGTGACCACATAATCCCAAACTAACCCGCAGGTAGTTATTATCGTATGGTATTTACTGTATTTATTTTATACTTCTGAGAGAGCGTGCAAGTGAGTGAGGGGCAGACGGAGGGAGAGAGAAAGGGAGAGAGAACAAGGAGCCCAAAGACGGGCTCGGGCCCACCCGACGCGGGGCTCAAATGCACAAACCGTGAGGTCATGACCTGAGCCGAGATCAAGAGTCAGATGCTGAACTGACTGGGCCACCCAGGCGCCCTCACGTAGTTACTCTTATTCCCACTGAAGAATGAGGAACCTGAGTCTTAGAACATGAGGTCTCTCAACTCCACATTCCTCACCCACCGCTTCAAGGCTGCCCACCTGGCCCTGCAGTTCCAGGCTCCGTGACACAGATGTTGCAGTAGATGCTGGCAACCTAATCCAGTGTTACACTCATGAGGTCCTTCTTCTGTCATGTAATTTCAGTTCTGATTAGGGAAGCAAACCCCCCAGGATTCGAGCTGGCTACATTATAAGAGACATCGGCTAAGAAAGTGGCTTTCTCTACCCAGGAGGCTGGATGGGCAAGAGGGCCTCCATCGCGGTGCGACTCGCATTTGCTGTGCAATGTGCACTGGGTAGTTGTTTCCTTTTCATTTTTTTTTTTTAAAGTTTATTCATTTTTGAGAAAGAGACAGGACACGAGCAGGAAAGGGGCAGAGAGAGAGGAAGACACAGAATCCGAAGCAGGCTCCAGGCTCTGAGCTGTCAGCACAGAGCCTGACATGGGGCTCAAACCCACGAACTGTGAGATCATGAGCTGAGCTGAAATCGGACGTTTAACCGACTGAACCACCCAGGCACCCCATCTTTGCTTTTCATTTAATGGGGGGGGTTTCCTCCTGCAGATTCCAGGTTTCTTTTGTGGGGGGGGGGAGCATTTTCAGTTTGTAAGTTGAAAAGCACTCATCAGCGTCAGTAATGAAAATGTGCGCACAGAGAAATCACCGCCGCCCCCCAGGCAGGGCAGCGCTCCCTCCCCCCCATCCCCAGGCCCAGAACTGCTCCGGTGAGCAGAGGCTGGCTGAGGCAAGGAAGCAGGAACGGGGAAGGAGCTCAAGCTAGTAAATGTGTCAATTTACTTGGGCTCCCTGCAATTTAGAAGCTGATTTCAAAGAAAAATTGCTTCGGGCCTCACGCTCCTTCTGTTGTTGCCAAATGTGGCCCAGTTTTACAGCTGACTGACCACGGGCTAAAAATGCGGGTCTCTGGTGGTCTCCACAGGCCCCTGCTGGCTCCAGGCTGCCCCCCAGCAGAAGTCACAAGCATAATTACAGCTAATGGAGGCAGGTCGGGGCAGGCCGTCCCTCACATCACCACCACCTGCTTCCCCAAGGACTGTGCCTCAGCTCGCACACGCAGCTGTTGTGAATCCCCAGTCAACAGCTGACATGACTCATTAGAACCTCACGCTCCTGCCCAGCAATCCCCTCACGCCTCTCGAACCTTCTCTGCTAGCCTTCATGCCCAGCTCACAGTCTGTGGCTGCATGCTCCCTGCCCTCCCTGTCCTCCCTGTCTCCCACCCCTGCCCTGGGTGACTCCCCGCCCAGGGTTAATTATGTTTTCTCCAGGGCCTCCACCCAGAAGGAAAAGGAACAGTCTGATTTCAGTGAGAGTGACGGGGCAGAGGGGCAAGAAATCCTTTCCCCACACGCAGAAATCCACGCGCAGGCCTTTCTCTCTGGCAGCTTCCATCTGAGTGTGTCTCACTTAAAATCCATTCCTCTCTGGTTGCCAGCCTGACATGGGGGATGAGGGGTTAGGAGATTGCTCTGTGGTAATAGGGACAAATTCATCTCAGCTGAACTT
This sequence comes from Panthera uncia, assembly GCF_023721935.1. Classification (NCBI taxonomy): domain Eukaryota; kingdom Metazoa; phylum Chordata; class Mammalia; order Carnivora; family Felidae; genus Panthera; species Panthera uncia. The sequence continues at coordinate 11,503,802 of NW_026057577.1, read as the reverse complement.
CCAGAGAGATGCTGGGTGTTTTGTTTTGTTTGGTTCAGAAAGGGCAGTTACTCAAATAATGTTGTTTGGAGAGTGAATCACTAATAAGTTGTCCCCGCAACAAACCCTTCAAGAACCTATCAACCTGGGTGGCTCAGTCAGTGTCTGACTTTGGCTCAGGTCATGTTCTTGCAGCTTTTGGGTTCGAGCCCCGTGTCGAGCTCTGTGCTGACAGCTCGGAGCCTGGAGTCTGCTTCGGATTCTGTGTCTCCCTCTCTCTCTGCCCCTCCCCTGCTCATGCTCTGGCTCTCTCTCTCAAAAATAAACATTAAGAAAAAGAAAAGAACCTATCAACAGAGCCTCAGTTGCTCAGAAGAGAGATTCCTCCTGCACACGGCTTATCTCTGGGCAATTGGAGGATGCATAACGTCTGTTCAAAGAGCACCCGTTTGGGGAAGCTTTGGGATGGCGTCTAAGCCAGCAGGGCTATTCTAGGCCAAGGTGAACCGTGGGAGGCCAGAAGCAAACGGATGTGCCACCTGCAGGTGGGGCCCAGCTGACACAACAGGGTAGACCAGATGACCTTTCTCCTCTGGTGCTCTCTGGTTCTGGGCTCCTTACCTGAACTTCCTTCTTTTGTGAAGACAACCGTCTAGACGAATGGAGATGACCTTTGCAGACCAATCATGACCTTCCACTGGGACATTTGCATGTGATTCCTACGGAAAGGTCACCCGAGAATTCCGTGGTTGAAGAGCATCCTTTCAAACAACAAATGTGACAATTAAAACAAAGCACCCTTCTCATGTGGTGGCAGTGCGGAAGCAGCTGGGCTCCAGGATGGCTTGGCTGGCCCAGGCCTGTGGCATTTGTCACCTAAGGGAAACAATAGCATCTCTGTAGGCATTTCTGTCTGAAAGGGCAAGAGCTGTTGCCAGCTGCTCGGCTCAGGCCAACGAGAGGGGCAACAGGAGAACACCCATCGTGACTGTGGGGCATCCTTGCACCTTCCCAAAGCCCCCATATTGTCCTGCCCCCTTGTGACGGTGTGCGCAAAGGCACGGTCTTGATTCCGGAGTGGGACATGAAGCTTCGGGCACAGGGTAGGCGCGGTGGCTGTGGGTGTGTCTCTTCCATTCCACTCGGAAATAGCCAGGTCGCCCACAGCTCTGTCCTCCAATTGAAAAATGTGCGTTGGACTGTGAGCCACAGATACACATCTCACTTTCTCCCATTTTTTTTCCAGTCTCCGGTGGAACCAAGTCTTCCATGGAAGCAACCATTTATGGATAGATTATGGTTCCTCTAAAAAGACTCTCAAATGCTGGTCATCCTGGTGGATACTCTGTTCAAAGGGAAACTGACCCATGTAAAGCCCTTGCTGCTTCTCCATCTAGATCCCTTCCACGCAGCTCATCGAGTCAGGGGCTGGGGCCTAACCCATAAAAAGAACCAATGGAACCTTTCCAGTGACTTAGGAGCCATATGGTTTCTAAGAAAATAACTATGTAAGTGGAGGAGGAAACATTGAACCTATTACATTCTCTCTGTCTCTCTCTGTCTCTCTCTCTCTCTGTCTCTCTCTCTCTCTGTCTCTCTCTCTCTCTCTCTCTCTCTTTCTCCCTTGAAGCTGAGCCATGAATAAGAGAATTTCCCATTGGGAGGAGAAATCGTTTCTGAAGAGTCATGAAGTAAATTTAGAACTAAAGAAGCCAAAGGTAAGGGTGAGTTGGGGCAGTGGGCAAACACAAGGAACCACTGATGGTTGTGAGTGAGCAAGAAAGAGACACAGCAGGTAGGTATTTTGTCCTGATGGTGCAGTATTTGAGGAGGACCCCACAGAAGCCCCCTTGAATCCTTCTGTTCCATTTCCAGATGACCCTTCTGTACCTCGGTTTTCTGTCCTAGGTTTCGGACTTCCTCATTGTTGCACATATACCTTAACATTAATTCCCCTTCCCTTTGGCTAGCTTCAAGAAGTCTCTATCCCTTCCCTGAAGATAAACCTGGAAAACAGAACAGACACCCTGAGGAGACTAGCTTTCCCAGGGTCCAAAAAAGAAAGGGTGATTATATTAAGTACACATTTAAGGGGCACCTGGGGGCTCAGTTGGTTAAGCACCCGATTCTTAATTTTGGCTCACATCATAATCTCACAGTTTTGTGAGTTTGAGCCCCACGTCGGGCTCTGTGTGCTGACTACACAGGGCCGACTTGGGATTCTCTGTCTCCCCCTCCCCTGCTCTCACTCTCTCGTCTCTCTCTCAAAAAAATTTTTTTAAAAGAACACATTTAATTGTTGCTGTTCTATTTGATTAAAGGAAGGAGGAAAAAGAATTCTGATCTACAAGGCGATCACCAGATCCAGGGAAGGTGATCAGGCAGCCAAAGGCATTGGCTGTAATGTATACAGATTATTGTATACTATATTGTATATTATAATCTGTAATTTATACAGATTATTGAGTAACCTGACTGCCTCAGAGGGAGAGAGAGGGGAGTCTGATCTCTCCTGCTAGGAGGGCTGTCCCTTTGGAGACGTGAAAAACTGAAGTCACGGCAGGCAGCTTTCATGTCCCCCCTCTGGGAAAGACCAGCAACATTGGCACCCCCAGCACATGTGGCCTAAGAGGTCAAAGCCCTATTCTGCCTGGTTCCTTGAGCCTTGTGGACACTGACCCAAGATGAGAGATTCACATTCCAAACTGGGTGTCAGTCACTCAGGCGTTTTATCTTTTTTCCTGTTGTATCTATAATGAACACGCTCTAGGAGAGGAAGAATGCACAGTATTTTAACAAGTGTCGAGAAGCTTCTATGCCATTACATATTCATTACAGCCTGTTTGAGGAGGCTGGGAAGACCCAGGTAGAGCAGGTTATATAATATTTAAAAACCTCAGATAACCAGAAGTCAGCTAACCATAACTTCTCAATTAACCAGACATTTAACTGTTACTTTTATAAACATAAACCAAAAACAATAAAAATACAAATAAAAAATGTCCGACTAGGTTATGTCTCAGCAGCTACACATTAGAGATCTCTAGGACCAGGACCTTGAGATGTTGCAGGATCTTGACTCGTGTGAAAATGTTTGGCTTGCTCATCAACCTCTACTGACAAAGACATGGGTGTGATCACAAGTATTTTGGGCAGATTTGCAACAAGTTTCTATTTTGTTCTCATGGAAGCAGGGAATTGGATGTTTAAATGTCCACCTATGAGATCCTAAACGTAAGTGTTTAAGATTATACCAGCCTGAATATCACATTTTCTTCTGGAGAAGAGGGATCTTGAGGGAGGATTTGTCCACATGCCAAGCTAGACAAAAGCCTCAAGTACTCAAAGGCATCAGTGAGCCATTGGACAGAAACAGGTCTTGGGATTTGGACTCGTTTGGTCAAGAGACATGGGTTCCGGCCTCAGCCTTGCCAGTCAGGGAACGACTTTGAGAAAGCTTGGTCCCATTTTCCTTGGCTGCAAAATGGAGAGACTGTATTAATGTCTAAAATGGCCTATCTTCAAAGATGACCTCACTTCCAAAACCTGCTCCATCATGTGGAGAGTAAATTTAGAGGCTACCTGTCTTATTTTGAGCCCTCAACTCAAGGCAAGTGATGGAGGAAGATACCTTTGAGCAAATCCCAAGCTCTGTATTACAGTTTTGCCCTCTGAGGGAAACTCCACCTGGGATAATCATCCTCCATATGTAGTCCTAGTTGTAGTTCACAAACTCCTTTTCTTGATATAGAAAGATCTTGAAGGTTCTAGTCCATCACTCAGATTTGGCATTTAAAGATATATTCCTCCCACACTGGGAACTCCCTGACCAGAACTGAGATTATGTAGCCATGAAGACCCCTTTTAGTGTCTCTCAGACCCTTCATCCCAGGTCAAATCCAGAAGTTCTTCCAAATCCATTGGGAGGTGAGGCAATGGGAGGTTTTGTGTGGGAAAAGGATGAGATGCTTCCTTCCTCTTAGAGCTGGGTGACCTCCCTCTTCAGGACTCCCACAGCCTCACTGGCCAAGGGGTCAGGGGCCTGTAAAATAGGGTAGAACGGGGTTTCCTCTCCGACCCCAAAAATCAACCCATTGCAACAGGTGCGTGTGATCTATCTACTGTAATCAGACTGGGAGAGAGAATATTCCTAATGGTTACTGCCTTGGGCTCTGGGGCCACAAAGTTGGGACAAGTGACTTCATCTACTAAGGCTTTAATCTCCTCATCTGTAAAATGGGCTTAAAAACAGTCTGGACTTCATAAGGTTGGTGCACCAATTCAGTGAGAGAGTTTATGCCAAATACTTGGTGTGTAGGAAGTGTTTAGTAGCATGTAGCTCATGTTTTGTTGTGTCCCAAGGATCCCCCAAACCCTTCTGTGTTCGCCCAAAGTCCCCTGAAGACAGGGCATCACAGGAGTTAAATTTGATATGACCTCCATGTCTCATCTAGGAGAAGGAACGGGGGCTGATGAACCTTCCGATTTGTGGGGAGCACGAAGTGGTTCATTGGGTCTGAGCCGACAGCTCTGATTTTTGCACCTGTGACTTCACTCAGTCCAGAAGTGCCACCTCTGCTTTCCGTAGATAAAGGTGAGAAATTAGTCATTTTTGTCACCCTCCTTCCAGCCTCGATAATTTCAGTTGCACCTATGTTCGTTAGAGTTCCATAACTTTTAGTTGAGGTTTGGGCATTCAAACGCACCCAGGCTCGATTAGAAAGGAAGAAGTTGCATCATTTCATAAAAAGAGGAATAATACCCAGAGTCTTAGTGTGGCACCCGAGGCTGAACCAAGGGGATCAAGGGCGCGGTCAGGGGTTCACTCATTCTGCCTCTGCTATTTGCCAGCTGTGGACAAGTCGGACTTCTCCAAGACCACACTTCCTTCTTTATGAGGAGGAGAAGGTAAAAGCCTGGCAATGATCCCTTCCTAGGGTCATGGTGGAGACAGCGTTCTACAGTTCAGTATTTGTCGGTGCCGAGTCTACTCAGCTTCTCTCCCAGACCCGTTGATGGCGGGTAGGCAACTGCATTAACCATTTGGTATCTCTCCATCAACTGGCAACCAAAAGCAGGCAGCTAGCTCATCGCCCGCCGGACTGGACTCCCAAATTGCGGCAAGTCTACCTACTTGGACTGTGCCAGTACAGCCCTGAGCCTGCAAATCCGCCACCGGCAGGGGGAGCACTCCCCCATCTCCCACAGGTAGTCACCCTCCCCCGCACCTGGGGGGGAGGGGGGAGCAGGCTGGAGGCAACAGAACGGGGACCTTCAGCACCTGATTCCTACTAAAGATAGCCAGCCCCTAGACAGAGTCCACATTCCGCTGGAATGTGGTAGGGACATCATGACTCCGGGTTGTGGCTCTGATAAGATACACAGAAAAGCCTCCTCCTCCTCCTGTCCTTCTCCTGAGGATCTCTGAGTCCTCCAGTGGAACTCTGCCCTGCTCCCCCATCTGATGTCCTGTCAAGTCTTGGTCACAGAATTTCCAACCTGGCCTTCACTGTTTCTTTGTTTTGTTTTTACTATTCAACGTTCGGTCATTCATAGCAAGGACCCTGGTCTCACACTACCTGAATTTCAGTGCTGCTTCCTACATATGCGACATTAGCCAAGTTACCCAATCTCTCTGTGTCTCCTGTTCTGCACCTGTTAAAAAAAAAAAAAAAAAAAAAGGTAATAATAGCTCCTCCTTTTATACAGCTGTCCTGAGGACTGAGTGAGTTTATGCAGGTAAAGTGGTTGTCAGAGTCTAAACACTGTATTACTGCTGGCTTCTTGTTATTGTGTTCTTATGCGTCAGTGACATCTCGTAATTAGTGGCGTTGTGAGGAGGTATCATCTCACAGGAGGAAGGGAGCAGAGACTGTCCAGTCAGCTCTCCACCAGGACGCTGAGTTAATCCATTGTGTTGCAAAACACAGTTGGACTCTTCTTTGTTTATCATGATCCTAGGGCAGCTCAGTCCTTCCTGTTCTTGGGATGGTTCCTCTTCTTCCGGAACTTTCTGTTTATTTCTGTAGATCCACCCTCCCCAGTTACATAGAGAGAAATAGAGATCTATATTTTACAAAAAGACATAGATAATTTTTTTAAAAAAACTCAAACTACCCAAACACGTCAACCCCACCACTGTCATGCTTAACCCCACACCATGGCACAAGATGGGGAAGAAAAAGGCAGTTATGCCTGTTCTCGCTCTCCCTAAATGTGGCATGGTTTGGTTCTTCTGAATATTTATCCTGAAGAGCCATCTTTTTAATGTCTTCAACAACAAGGGGCACCTGGGTGGCTCAGTTGTTTAAGCGTCTGACTCTGGCTCAGGTCATGATCTCGTGGTCCGTGAGTTCGAGCCCTGCGTCAGGCTCTGTACTGACGGCTCAGAACCTGGAGCCTGCTTCAGATTCTGTGTCTCCCTCTATCTGCCCCTCCCTGGCTTACACTCCGTCTCTCTCTCTCAAAAATAAATAAACCTTAAAAAAAATTAAACAATAAAATCTTCAACAACAAGAGGAGTAGAATTAATGAAGAATTCTCACAGGTAAACCTGTCTTTTTTGGCCACTTGGGTAAAAGTGGTGGAAATAATGTTCCCAAACCCTACCCCACATCCTCTCCCTACCCAGACCCCAATCCTCACAGCCCTGATAGCAGCTCGGGGACAAAGTCATCTTCCCAGAAAGTGCTGGCCAAAGACACAGGGGGAGGAGGGTGGGGTGGGGGTGGGGAGGGAGCTACCTCCGCTTTGAACCAGACTCTGCACCCTGCTCACACCCCCCCCATCCGGGTGGCACAACGTATACCCCGGGCATTTCCAAATCATTGCCCATCAGCTTCCCAGTAAAACAAAAAGGCCATAGCTGGCACTTTAATTCTCTCCCCACCCAAGCTGTTCATGCAAGAAAAAAAAAATTTTTTTTTAAGACTACAAGTTGAAAGGCTTTTTTTTAAGCGCCTACCCACATTAAAGGAGGACTATTTAATTCTAGAGCTACAGCTACAAGATCAAAAATAGGAATAATTAAAGCCTGAGATGTAACTGTTAAGAAAGGCGTTTTTTATTTTCTTTGCCAAGTCCTTAAACAGGTAAACCACATATTTAAAGAAAGCACTAAGATCTGAAAATCCCAATGGGAATTTTTTTTTCTTGTTTAAGGCATAACGAATTCAGTCTTCAGAGACCACAGAGCAGAGTTTGTTAAGCTCCCTGAACTGTCAGCTGAATAATTATCTGGCAAAGCCTGTGTGTAGGTGACTCCCCACGATTTCACTTCTTTCCTGTTTTGAAACAGAAGGTCACCAACCTCTGGAACAAAATTTGGCAAACTCAGGGAATGTCAGCTTGTGGCCTTCCTTTGCATTAGGGGATATTTCATTTTTAAGTCTTGCAAATATGTATACTGAATGCCACTCAAGTACATGTCCTAGAGAATGTAGAATTTAAAAACAAAAGAAACAAAATTTTTTAAAAAAACCAACCAAACACACACAAAAAAAATCTCCCTTTTTTCAGAGTGGCTGGAGCCAAATGAACCTTATGTCAAAACCCATGAACAGTCTGACAATTTATATTCCAAGGAGAAGGTGAAGCAGGAACATTGAGGGTCGAATGCAAAATAAATAAAAAAAAAAAAAAAAAAAATCTCATCACAGCCAAACCTGTTGGTTTTTTAATAAGATTATAATTTTAAATTGTGGCCTTAAAATACCTGTCTGAGCGCTTGGATGTTACTGCTTTAAAATCTCCACTTGAGAGGCTGTGGCTGTGGGGGTTCTGGTTCACCTAAAAGGAGTCTGGACAGCTGATTCATGGGCGCTTCCTTCTGTCACATGAACCTCGTCCTGTTTTGAAACTGAAGTATTCAGTCTCCGTCCCCATAGGATGCAAGGTACCTTCAAGGAAAGACAATGCATGTCATTATCCTAACTTGACTGAAGGCAGAGCTAAGCAGAGATGAGACTTGAGATCTTGAACTTGAGATCAGACGCAAAACCTGACGTGGAGCAGAGATCACGCCTGGCTTGCCTTTGTCCCAAAAGAACGTTGCCTGGGTGTCAGGCAGGACTGTTGGCTACACCTGACCAGGTGTGGGGAGGTGGGATTTGCAGAAGGGAACACAAAACCTCAGTTCCTTGTAAAGGAGAAAAATGAACAGCCCACCTGCTCCAGAACTGGCCAGCTTCTCTCAAGTTTGGCCAAATAGGACATTCCGTTGCTCTTATCCTAAAACCAGAAAACTACCTCCCTCGCTCCTGCTACTGCCTCTGTTATCTGCCAAATGTCAAAATGGGCCTGGAGTAGGCTATCTGCTTTGCTCTCCAGGGTTGTAGAGTTGAGAGAGGGGCAATGATCAGCCAGTGCTGTCCTAGACTCACGTCTGCAGCTGGAAATCACCTAGCCACACAGTCTCCATTATCTGTGCAGACAAAGGTGGTTGAGAAAAGAGGCAGGTCCCCGATGCAGCTGTAACTATTCCTGATGGGACCTTATTTCTAGAATCAGCAGCCTACACTGTGTTCCCGGGACTGGAACCTGATAGGTACACCCTCTACATTCTCTGGACAAACCAAAGGATGACGAAACAAGCACGGAGAAATGACCCTGTGACCATGTGTTTGATCATTTCTCTTTAGAATCAGGAGTGAAGTTGGTCAATTGTTTTAGTTTGCCCTGATTTTTTTTCAGGGCACCCCAGCCCTCAGAAGGTATAGGTTTATATGACTGCCCCTTGCCTCAAGAAAAGCTGCAAACTCCTTGGGAAACCTTTCTATGCCGTCACCTGTATTTCCCAAAGTTTGGGGCGGGTATTCGTCTCCTGTCTTTACTTAGGCTGCTTGATTATCAGTGTTCCAAGACCCTTAAACATCTAAGTCTTTTTCACCATTTCTCCCTCAAGCTCTAAAGCCCTTGTGAAAACTGACCCTCAAGGTGCATCCTGATGTCTTGTGGACCCCAGGTGGGACATGAGGATTACGCTGTGATGAGTGTGCAAGCCAGTTTCAAATATGTGGTCCATGCCTATAAACCCACAAGAGCTTGAAAGCTGCCATTGTTGATGCCAGCCTGACTCAAAAGACAGAAAATATCCCAGCATACCCAGATATTCCTCTCAACCCCCCTTCCTGTCTTCTTCGATAACATTAACTCCATGATCACTGTTGTTACCGAATTCCAGTCTTTGCCTGCTGCCCCAACACCAGCCTTCATCCCTCCAACCCACTTTCTTTCTTTCTAGAAGCCACAATGATTGTATGACTTGCTCCAACCGAGCAAGTCAGTCAATGACCAGAGGTCATTCTGAGCATTAGCTTTCCATTCTGCAAAACCTACACACCAAATTGAAGAGCAGACAAATAAACCCACAGCTTGGGGTCATCAGGGTAAGGGGCTAAAATAAGATCTCATTTTGTTTGACAGGTGCATGGAATCGGGGATTTAAATTTCAGGAAATCTCCATGAGAGAAAGTAAACCCATGGTCATGGTCATGGGTAGTCATCAGTCAAGTGTTACAATGTGGACACGTTTCACCCAGATTGGTCCCCAAATAATTCCCAAAACTTGCTAAGGTTTTTGCAATCTATGAGAAATGTTTCTGGTTCCCCGCTCCCCACCCGTTTAGTCCTTACACATTTTTTAGTTTAGCATTCCCAATATTGCAATTGCTTATGAATGGGGTGTAGTATCTGGCCAACTTACTAAAATTCTCTTACTAGTTCAGATCATTTTGCTGTTGATTGAGAAGGATTTTCCAAATAGACAATTATACAGTCTGCAAGTAAAAACAGTTTTGTCTCTCCTTTTTCAATACTAATACATTTTGTTATTTTATACCGTTTTATTCCATTAGCTTGGATGTTGAATAATAACAGTGTTCGTCTTTGTTTCTGATTTCAAACAGGTGACTCACTGCTGAAGATGAGGTTTGTAGAGGGGTTTCTTTCCTTTATGAAAATGAGGCTGTTTTATTTTAATTCTGTTTTGTTAAGTGTTTTTCTTTTTTACATCACAAATGGGTCTTTGTTGAGCTCATTAAAACAGTTTTTCTGAATCTATTGAGATGACGTTATGACTTTTCTCGTAATTCTTGATCAAATGAATTACATTAATAGATTTCATCATGTTGAAATATCCTGGCATTCCAGGGATAAGCCCTGCTTTGTTAAGAGGTATTATTCTTTTAGGACACAGATGGATTTAATTTACTACTGTTTATTTAGGATTTTGGTGTCCTTGTTCATAAATTTGATTGATCTATATTTTCTTTCCCCTCGATATCTTTGTTTAGTCTTGTTATATGGTTACACAAGCCTCATAGATGAGAAGCTTCCAAGTTTATTCTAGGTTCAGAAAGAAGTACTAGACCCCCCAAATTATCTGTTTCTTGGTGATCGGAGCTTTATGATTAACTTTGCCTAACTTTTAAATGTTTCTATAACTATACCTCTTTAGTCAATTTTACAATTTATATTTGCCAGGAAATCACCATTTTAAAATCCACATTTGCACATTTATTTTAAAAGTTGAGCACGGTATGTTTTTATGTTTTAAATCTTCTAACAGAATATACACCCTTTCTTATTTCTGATGTTTCATCAATTTTCTCCTTATTAATAATTGGCCTCGATCAAAGCCTTGATCATTTTTCTTTTTTTTTTGCATTTACTCCATTAACTGCTGCATTTTATCATGTTTATTCTCTCCTACTTTTGGGGGGATTACCTTACAATTTGTTATTTAGCTTCTTGATTCATAAGTTTAGTAAAAAAACAAAAAACAAAAAACCCTCCTCATTATCTAATTAGACTATTTCAAACTGTAAAATGTTCTTTATTATTTTGCATGCATCCCACAATTTTTTTCTTTAATGCTGTGCTCACATTCTTGTTTATTCCTAACTTGTTTGTAATTTCAGTAAGATTTTCTCTTCAATCTAGGAGTCATTTAAAAGTCTGTGTTAAAATGTCCCGGTAATTGTATCTAGACTATATAAAGAACTCCTACACATTAATACAGAAAAGACAGCTCATTACAAAATGAATAAACATTGGAACAGGCAACTCATCAAGAAGATATATGAATGGCTAAAAAAACATGTGAAAAGGTAGTCAACATTAGCAGTCTTCAGGGAAATGCAAATTCAAACTACAATGAGATACCACTTGCCATCCACCAAATGGTTGCCATTTAAAAGATGTGAAAATATCAAGGGCGCCTGGGTGGCTCAGTCAGGTGAGTGTCCAACTTAAGCTTAGGTCATGATCTCACGGGTTCATGGGATTGAGTCCCACCTTTGGCTCTGTGATGGCAGTGCGGAGCCTGCTTGGGATTCTCTGTCTCCCTCACTCTCTGCCTCTCTCCTGCTCATGCTCTGTCTCTCTCTCTCTCAAAAAATAAAGATTGAATGAATGAATAAATGAATGAATAAATGAATAAATGAATGAATGAATAAATGATGTTAAAATATCAAATATTGGTGAGAAAGAGGAGAAAAACTCTCGTATGTGGCTGACAAAAGTATAAAATGGCACAACCACTTTGGAAAAGAGTGGCAGTTTGGTGGCAGTTTCTAATGAAATGAAATTTACCTCAACCCGATAAGCCCGAGATTCTGTTACTAGGTACATGCCCCAAATAAATGAAGGCACATATTCAGAAAAGTCCTTGTACAAAAATGTTTTGGGGCGTCTGGGTGGCTCAGTCGGTTGAGCGTCTGACTGTGGCTCAGGTCACGGTCTCATGGGTTGTGAGTTCAAGCCCCTCATTGGGCTCTGCGCTGACAGCCCAGAGCCCGGAGTCTGCTTCGGATTCTGTGTCTCCTTCTCTCTGCCCCTCCCCCAGTCGCGATCTGTCTCTGTCTCAAAAATAAATAAACATTAAAAAAAATTTTTTTTAATGTTTCTATTAGCTTTATGCAGGTGCAATAACCCCACACTGAAGTCTGGATTACCACACAGTAATATATCTGCACAGAGACATACTACTTAAAAAATGAGTAAGTAAATAAGGGATGAACAGTTCGTACGTACCACAAACAACAGGGATGCATCTCAAAAACATGCTGAGTGGAAGAAGCCAGATACAAAAGAGTATCTGCTATGTGAACCATTTACATAAAGTTCAAGAACAGTGATTGTCTCTGGGTGGGGGCATGACCAGAAAGGGGCAGGAGGAATCTTTTTGGGGTGATAGAAATGTTCTAGATCTTCAGCTGGATGATTACTGAGGGGTGGACATCAAAATTCTGTGAGCTCCACAACTGAATACTTTAACTATGTAAATTATACTTAGAAGAACACCAACAACAACATAAAGTGTTTCCCTTCCCCCCTCCTTTTGTAGTTAATTTATACTATTATTGCATTTGGCTAGTAAATTTATTTAAATACATTCAACTACTTAATATTTGCTGAGATTTCCTTTGAATCATAGTAGATAGTGCATTTTTGTTACTGCTCCATAAGTATTTGAAAGAATATATGTTATTCTGTTAAAAATAACCTATACAGCTTGTAGTGTCTTATTCAAATATACCAGTTTTCGGTTTTTTTTTTTTAAATGATATTTCTATTTCTGAGAGAACTATGCTAAAATTGTGGCTTTTTCCACTCATTTCATCCAGTAAACATTTGCTGAGTTCCTACCCTTTGAGGAACATACATTAACAGTTGAGAGGAAAGGGTGTGGAGCTAGAACCCTTGGGCATGAATTCTGACTCTGGTATCGACTAGTTGTGTGACAGTGAATATGTCACGTAGCCTCTCTGTGCCCCAGTTTCTATATCTTTAAGATGTGGACAGTATAGTATCTGTCTATGTATCTGTCATACCTATTAAATAAGTACATGTGAAGTCCTAGAATAATGCTTGCATATAATAAGGACTTAATAAATGTTACCTATTATATGACAGAAACTATGGTAAGCCCTGGAGATATTACAATGAAAGAGAGAATATAAGACATGGTCTGAGACCTCCTGGGGCTTACCTTGCAATAGAGGAGTCAGACTTTTTGTCAATTGCATATATAAATGTATAATTACGCTGGGATAAGTGCAATGAAAGAAAACAGTATCATAAGAGTATATAATGAAACATCATCTATTTTGAGGGACTGGAGAAGACTTTCCTAAGGAAGTAGTATTTGGGTCAAGGAGAATGTGGTTATGACTTTAGAATACAAAATAATTTCTTAAACAAGTCACAGTAAGTATAGTTCATAAAATTTTATTGCATTAAAATTTAAACTTGTATAGTTCAGGGGCACCTGGCTAGCTCAGTCAGAGGAGAATGTGACTCTTGATCCTGGGGTCATGAGTTTGAGCCCCATGTAGACTATAGAGATTACTTAAATAAATAAAACTTAAAAAAAATTTTAACGTGTATAGTTCAAAAATACCATAAATAAATTGAAAAGACAAATCAAAGACAAGGACAAGATATTGTAATGCATATGGCTGATAAAAGGTTGCAAATTTATAAAGAAATTCTACAAATCAATAAGAACAAGGCAAAATGTATAAATGTGTGGACAGATGACAGGAACAAGCCATTCACAATAATCAATTGGAATTGCCAAAAAAAGACACATGTAAAGATTCCCAACCTCATTAGTAAGTAAGGTAACACACAAAATATAGTAACAATGAGATAACATGTACCTGATATAGTGGCAAAAATTTTAAAGTCTAACAATATCAATATTTGGCAATGGGAACTCTAATGCTACTCCAAAAATAAATTAATATAATTAATTTGGAGAGCAATGAGGCAATATCTAGTAATATATACTCTTTGACTCAGACATTTTACTCCTGGGTATATACTCCAGAACTAAGCTTTCCAACTTTTTCACATCATGGCCCACAGTGGATTTTATTTTCCCCAGTTAGTGAGTCTCTGTCTTTTAATAGGAGAAATTTAGCCCATTTACATACATTGTGATAACTAATATGACTAGATATATTTCTAAAGCCTTATTTAATGTTTAAAAATTTTTTTTAATGTTTATTCATTTTTGAGAGAGACAGAGTGTGAACGGGGGAGGGGCAGAGAGAGAGGGAGACCCAGAATCCGAAACAAGATCCAGTCTCTGAGCTGTCAGCACAGCCCAACGCAGGGCTTGACCCCACGAACTACGAGATCATGACCTGAGCTGAAGTTGGATGCTTAACTGACTGAGCCACCCAGGTGCCCCCAGCCTTACTATAATGTTTACCATGTATCCACTTTAAAAATATCTTTGTTAGTTTTCCTTTTTTAAACCATCTGTTTCAATGGATTTTGAATTCTTTGAATTTTTTTTTCCTCCAATAGTTTAGACGTTATATACCTTATTTCTATTTTTTCTGGTGATTATCCTTACACTTCAAACACACTTAAGCATATATCTTTCTATGTATCTCAGGTATTTGTCAATATCTCTATACTTCCCCTGAAAAGTTATCTATTGATTTGATGTAATTCCAATATTAGCCTGCTTTCAATTTCTTCTGTGTCCCAAACCCACCACATTGAAATCATTTGGGATTTTAGTTTTTGTTTAGTTCTATTCATTATTTTTCACATCACGCTATCAAAATCTTTTAAGATTTAACAATTAAGCTTATAGGTTTATTGGCTTACCACCTTCCTGTGACTTGATCACTTTCTTAGGGTCGCTTTTCTTCTTGCTAGAAACACTCAAGTGTATCTTCTCAGAGAGGATCTGTGGGGGCTGAATCCTTGCGTGTCAGTCATTTTATCCTGCTCTTCAATTTCACTGCTAATTTGGCTCAGCATAACGTTGTAGTTCTCTGGAGCCATTCTTTCTCCTGCAGTTGAAAATGAATGCATTCCCCTAAACTGCTATCCTTTAAAAAAAAAAAAATTAATGTTTATTTATTTAAAAAAATTTTTTTTAATGTTTGTTTTTGAGAGAGACAAAGACAGAATGCAAGTGGGTTAGGGGCAAAGAGAGAGGGAGACACAGAATCCGAAGCAGGCTCCAGGCTCTGAGCTGTCAGCACAGAGCCTGACGCGGGCCTCGAACGCATAAACTGTGAGATCACGACCTGAGCTGAAATCAGACACTTAACTGGCTGAGCCACCCAGGTGCCCCCAAACTGCTATCCTTTTGATCTATTGCTGCCTTCCCTTATATTTCAGTTTGACAAGTATTTGTTGCATCCCTACTATGTGCTGAGTGTATTTCTAGGTATTGAGGATACAAGGGGGCTTGACATAGGCCTGTGTGTGGTGTGCTGGGTTCACTACCACCACTGTGTGTGGACTTCCTAGGTTTCCCCTGATGACTGGCCGAGGGGCCGCTCTGCTCAAAGTTAGTCAACGCCTAGGCTGGCCTACAGCACGGTGTGGTCTGATAATCGACAAAAACCCAAAAACAATAGCAACAAAACTGACCTGTGCTGATTCAGTTCTCATTCTTATGCATTTCAATGGGGAAATGCCCAAAGAACAAAGCTATAAAAATAACCCTGCCTACTCTCTGGCCATCTGCCCACCAAGGGCAGAGCTCAGGGCATCTGGTCCTTTTGATAAATGCTCTGGCCCAGCTCTGCCTGACAAACCACATCTTTCCCACTATCACTTTCTGGGCAATGACATGTGAGAAAGGAAAGACCAGCTTCTTGGCACAGCAATTCCCTAAAGAAAGAAAACAGGGCTGGGGGTGAGGGGAGCATTTATTAAATCACCTGGAGGACTTTTTAAAAATGCCTGTTCAGGGTCCTTAACCCCAGAGAATAAGATTTGACCTCTTGGGATGGTGGGGTAGGGGTTAGGGGAACTTGGGGGAAGCAAATATACATTTTGAAAAAGTATCTAAGGGAATTATCACCTCTATTGTATGTATGACCGCTCTGCCACTTCCGAGTTGACAGCCACTGATGTTATCCAACCCTGTCATTTTATAGATGAAGCAACCATGGTCCAGAGAGGAAAGGTGATTGATTTGTTCCAGGCCATACAGCTAGTAGATAGCAGAGCCAGGATGAGACTCAAGGACACTTGATTCCTAGACTGTGCTTCTCCTGACTCTACCTATAATTCATCTTTAGCTCTTGCTCTTCTTGAGATCATTATCATCACCATCACCACCATTAATGTCATCACCATGATCACCATGATCACCACCATGATCACCATGATCACCATGATCACCACCATCATCACCACCATCACCATGACCACCATCATCACCATCAT
>NW_026057577.1:11053697-11134234 GCF_023721935.1 Panthera uncia | reverse complement strand
AGGGGCAGAGAGAGAGAGAGAAAGAGAGAGAGAATCCCAAGCAGGCTCCGTGCTGTCAGCGCAGAGCCCATGGATCTCACGAACCATGAGATCATGACCTGAGTTGAAACCAAGAGTCAGATGCTTAACCAGCTGGGCCATCCAGGCACCCCAGGAATATAATTTTTTAAGAATTAACACTTTCTAGCATATACTGAGTACCCATTAAGGGCTTAAAATTTTTAAACATATGTTTACCTACGTTGTCTCTAATCCTTGTGATAAATAACAGAAATATATTGTTCCCATTTTATTTTTTTCAATTTTTTTTTTAAGGAGTCTCTACACCCAATGTATGTCTTGAACTCACAACCCTGAGATCAAGAGTTACATGCTCTCCCGATGGAGCCAGCCAGGTGCCCCTGTTATTCCTATTTTAAAGTGAAGATATGGAAACGGAGCATTTAAGTAACTTGTCTAAGATCACAAAACTAATAGTTAATAGGAAAATGTATTCTGATTTTCACCTAGAAACGTAAAATTGTTGTAGAAAAATGATATTAATGTTCAAAAATAATACGTTCAACCCAAACCTCCCCTTTCTAAGAATGAGGGAGAAAAAGTCCTGTATGGCATGGTGTGAGAGGTGGCAGCGAGGGTAGAGTTCCTCCCACCAGACAGGTTTATGAACGCTTAACTCTAGGGGCGTCCGAGGGGCTCAGTCGGTTAAGCCTCTGACTCTTGATTTCAGCTCAGGTCACGATCTCATGGTTTGTGAGTTTGAGCCCCAGGTCAGGCTCTGTACTGTCACTGCAGAGAGATTCTCTCTCTCTCCCTGTCTCTCTGCCCTTCCCATGCTTTCTCTCTGTCTCTCAAAATAGATAACTTTAAAGAAAAAAAAAAAAAAGAAGAAGACTCCAGAGTGCAATATTAATGTTATTTAATAACAGGCATAAAATAATCTTACCTTAGGATCTTTTTCAAGCTGTTGTTTTAGCTTTTTCCAACCTACGTTATCATAGTTAACTCTGTAATATCCAGTCATATTCAAATTTAGAATCACCCAGTCGTGATCAGAATCTGAAACTTGCATTTCAGGGAATATTTCTACAAAGGAATATGGGAAAAGTATGAAATGGTCCATCTAAAAAATATTCCCGTAATTGTTTATACTATATCCTCTTAATCCTAAATAGTAAACCCAGTAAATCCAACAAAAAAAAGAGAAAGGAATTCTAAAATATATACTGATCTTACCATATGTATTTTTTCACAAGTAATGGCTTTGATTTAAAACTTTTCTTTATGGCTCTGTGTTCAACCAGAATGATATAACATTTTACTTTAAAGCAAGACAGCTTTTCAAAAGCTATATGCTTCAACATTTTATTCCCTTCCTTGATATATGTGTGTGTGGGTGATATATATTCATGCATGTATGTGAAAATATTTTAAAAATGTGTTACTTACTGCTGCTTTTATCTAGCCAAACTAGAGACTGTGTGATTCCATTTTTTATCCAGAGAATAGGTACAATCCATGTGTCGCTTATTTGGAAAAAGAAAAAAAATTTCAGTTTATTCTCACAGATAAGATATAAACTCTGAGCCAATATTAAATGAGATCATAAAATAACAGACAGAACCCGAATTCTTTGGTCATTTTCTCTGGATCTGCAAGGGTTTGCTCTTAGGATTATTCAATGTGGTTTTTATTTAATTTAATTATTTATTTAATTTTTGTTTCAATGCTCATTTATTTCTGAGAGAGAGAGAGAGAGAGAGAGAGAGAGAGAGAGAGAGAGAGACAGAGACAGCATGAGCACACGAGCAGGGGAGGGGCAGAGAGAGGAGACATAGAATCCCAAGCAGGCTCCAGGCTCCCAGCTGTCAGCACAGAGCCCGACTCGGGGTTGGAACCCCTGAACTGTGAGATCATGACCTGAGCCGAAGCTGGACGCTTAAACGACTAGGCTACCCAGGCAACCCCATTCAATGTTGTTTTTATAAGCCAGTTTTGCTTTGACCATCTGTTTACTCTTTTATTTCTTCTTTACTTTTTCTTACAACTTAAAGTAGCTACTAAGACTATCTTGTATCTGAAACTTTCTTTTTTTTTTTGTATCTGAAACTCTCAAGGCCTGTTTATATTAAATTACAGCTACTTGGCCTCACTGGGGGGGTTGTCCAAATGCTGTAGACAGACCCAAATTCATCCGTGCCAAGAGAGGCCAAGAGTAATTTAAGAAGAAAAAGCTTGACAAACATTTCAAAATGCTTTTCTGCCTCAAGCTTTCTCCCCATCTGAAAAGTGTTCAGCACGGATCAGCCAGATTATTCATATTTACTGAATGCCGACATTCTTCCCACATTGGTAGACGTGACCTGGAGGAAGCTGATGACCACGAGGAGGACATTAGTCATTTGAAGAGTCATACTCCTCGGAGTTTGGGCAAGACTTGCCATCTGGCTCAAACGCTCACAAGCCTGGTTTCTCAAAAGACTTCGAACGAGGGTGTGTTGTTGATCTAATTGCTAAGGCACACATCTTCTCAAAAGTCACGGAGCCTTGATGAGCACAGGGTGATGGATGGGAGTGTTGAAATCACTGTATTGTAGGTTCACAACTAATACAACACGGGACGTTAACGAAGTGGAATTAAAATAAAAGCTTAAAAAAAAAAAAAGCAAGTCACAGAATAGCAGCATGGTGAGGGAACTTCAGTTCTCCTCTTTCTTTCTCCTGGGGTTTTAGAGGAAGAAGACGATGGCCTGCATACCACAGTGATGCTGTTTGAAAATTACTCCCTCGTGTGTACCCCTAACTCACCACAGTGAGAAGTGAATATCAGAACTTTATCAAACACCCTGGAACATTCTCTAACAAGTTAAGAGAGGGAAGGGAAGGGAAATAGGGGAAGAGATGGGTGCTAGGCTGCCTTATACTCATTTTTTCATTTCATTTTAACAACAGTCCCCTGGGATATACGCTGTCACATTTACTTTATAGCTAAGGCAACCGCAACTCAAGAGATTTTTAAAATTAGACTTACCTAAGGTTTGAATTTCGGGGAAGTTGATATTTAAACCCAGGTGTCAGGGAATCTAAAGGCCCTCATTCTAATATTATAGGCATGGCGATAAATACACACGTACGTGTACGTGCGGACATGCACAGAATGATTTCTCAAGGATGCAGTGACCGTTCGATTCTGTTTCTAGGGAAAAGAAGACAGCTGTGCTGCAGGATCCTCTTTTCTCTCAACTAACATGAGGCCATGCATGGTTCTACTTTCTTGTCTCTCACCCAGAATCCTGAGTAAATGCATTCCTTCTGTCTGAAGGACGAATAAAATGCATAACCCCCAAAGCACTGGCTGCTGGTGTCATCCTAAATGCCAGGGGAGGGGCACTGCCTTGAACCCTTCAGTGCAGGTCTCTGGCCTTGCTTAGGACATCAGGGGCTCTGCCTCATCCCAGCACCCCAGGAACAACACCCTGCATGGACCATGAAGTTGCCATCCCAGAGCCTCTCTGCAGAAGAGTGTGTACCCAGCTGGAATTATATGCTTCCTCACCCACAGGCTGCTTTCCATTTGATCAGAGAGCTCTACCCCCAAGGAAGGTGAGTACAGAGAAGCAAATGTACCTACTTGTGGGTTAGGAGAGTCTGATTTTTAACCTTTCCAAGATAAAATGGTTCCTGTTTCATGGCACCAGTAGATACATTTAAGGTGATGACTGGAAAACCACTCTGGTGTGTCCAACGGTCCATTATGCTTTTTACTGGCGCTGGCAAAAGAATTTTACTCTGGTCGTCTACGACCTGTTTTAGAAAATCATCACAAGAGCAGATATTTACCATCAAAATCTTCTGCCTAAAAGAAACTACCTGGCTATTCTGTTCCTCATCTATGCAGTGATTCCCAGTGGGTGATCTTCGGGGCCAAATTCAGAACCCTATTGAACTCTATATGTGAATGAATCCTTAGTGTATTCATTCATTCATTCATTCATTCATTCATTCATTCAACATGAGTCAGGAAGTAGGACAATTACCATTTGAAAATGCCTCCATAAATCATCTTGCTCAGCATTTGAGTAAGAAAATGTCTTCAAATATGACTGTAAAAAATAGAAGAATGGAAAAGCGAAGGTTAAAATAAATAACATGCCTAAACCATGTAAGTCTACTTCCTGCCAAGTAACAACAATTTTGCAAACTCACCTTGAGTGCACTGATAAATACATTCTCATTCAGAAAGCTAGAAAGCATTCGGGCCAAAGATGCTCCCTAAGACATAAGAAACAGTCCATCATTTGAACAAATTCAATATATAAAGCCAACACATGCCATTCTGATGAGCAATATTCTGGGCTTTTCTCCTCATTGCTTTGTGGACTTGAGTTGAATGTTTGGGTTATGCCCAAATTGCTGATAAAATAGTAGACTGTCACTAATTACTAGGTAAAAAGTGAACAAATGTCCTACATATAAGGAATTCAGGGGGCATCTGGGTGGCTCAGTTGGCTAAGCACCCGACGTCGGTTCAGGTTATGATCTACGGTTTGTGAGTTCGAGCCCCATGGCGGGCTCTGTGCTGACAGCTTGGAGCCTGGAGCCTGCTTTGGATCCTGTGTCTCCCTCCCTCTCTGCCCCTCCCCTGCTCATTCCCTCTTTCTCTCTCTCTCTCAAAAATACATAAAGATTAAAAAAATTAAAAAAAAAAGAATTCAGGATACACAACATGTTTTAAGCTGAGATATTTACATGGTAAGAATAAATTTCCACCAAACAGAAGGGTTCTCCTTAAAAGCAGCAAGTTGTCTCAGTGTTTTTATAATGATGGATGGTACTGAGCACCTAAAATGGGCTTGATTAATGTTTGCTAGATGAGAATTGATTTATCCACCTCTTCTGAAATGCACCCACTGAATAAAATCACAGTTATTTGTATCAAAAGTTTTCTAGTATCCTATTAATCTATTATTCTTAGAATCCACTTTATGCACCTTCATGCGAGAGTGCAAAACAAAAGAAAATATGTAACTAATTTTACCTTGTTGTAAGTAAATAAGTCAAAGAGTTCATTTATTTCACTGGTTTCTGTGAAATTTTCCACCTTCAAGGACACAGCTCTAGACACCAGGGCGTGATCTTCACTGAGGACATGATGTAAAATGTTAGAAAAAAAGACTTCATTCTAAAAGGAAAAGAGTGAGCAGCATTAACTTCTCAGGTTTCACAGAAACACAAAATCCAAATGCTTTCAAAATACTTACAAAAAATACTTTCAAAAACTGACACAGAAGAGGGGACAAAAATCATTCCGATGTGCTCTATGAGCTGTCGTATGCCAAATTAAGTTAGGAATCCTTGAATAACAAAATTCTAAGCTACTTTCCTTCCCCTTGAATAGCCCTTTTTATTTCAATGAAAACAAACAAACAAACAAACACCAAACCCATTACAAAGTTGATGTGTTTTCCAAGAGAGCTTATCTACATTCCCCCAAAGCAGATCCCTGGCCATACAGACAGGACCTACCAGAGAATAGCACCTTTAGGTGGTTTTAATTCTCTAGAATTTTATTGGTTATTTTATTAGTAACCCCTTAAAATGGATCAACCTCTCTTATATGAACATTTGCAAACCAAAACCAGGCCAGATTTACAAATCCAACGATGATGTCAGAATTTGTAATTGGAAATAAATCCACAGACTGGAGAGTACGGCTTACAGATCATGCATTATGAGACGACAACTTATTATATTTTAATGAGAAGTACAGAACTCTGCAAAAAAAAAAAAAAAAAAATAGGAGCGCCTGAGTGGTTCAGTCAGTTAAGCATCCGACTCTTGGTTTCAGCTCAGGTCATGATCTCGCAGTTCGTTTGTTCGAGCCCCGCATCACGCTCCATGCTAATAACATGGAGCCTGCCTGGGACTCTCTCTCTGCCTCTCTCTCTGCCCTTCCTCCACACTCTCTTTCTCTTAAAATAAATAAACTTAAATAATTTTATTAAAAACAAATAGACTTCTCTCAGACACATGACAAAGGGCATTTCTTTTTGGAAGGAAAAATAAAAGGAAAACCAAGGTACAGCCAGAGAGGTGTGTGGGACAGCAAAGCTGAAGAAAGGATAGTGGTTAAGAAGAGACAGAGACAGCTGGCTCAGACCCCACAGAGCTGGGCGAGCCCCCTAATAATCCACAAGAAGCCTCAACTCCCCAACGGCTATCTCTGGGGTCCCCAAGCTGACTCCTTCAATTTCTGCCTGCTTCCATTAGCCAATGTTCTAACCAACTCTCTCCTTTTTCATTTACTAACACCACTGATTCTGTGATTATCAAATTCTGCTCTGCTAGAAATGAGAAAGCCTGTCATTTAGACCAGTGCATCTCAAACTTTAATGTGAATAAGGATGCCTTGTGGATCTGATCACAATCAAACATGTGTGAATTCAGGGGCACCTGGGTGGCTCAGTCGGTTAAGCGTCCAACTTTTGCTCAGGTCATGATTTCGGGGTTTGTGGGTTTCAGCCCCACATCGAGCTCTGTGCTGACAGCTCGGAGCCTGGAGCCTGCTTCGGATTCTGTGTCTCCCTTTCTCTCTGCCCCTCCCGTGCTCATGCTCTGTGTCTCTCTCTCTCTCTCTCTCAAAACTAAACATTAAAAAAATAATAATAAAAATAAATAAATAAATGCAGAGTTGCAGAATGGCCCATTGTTGAGTCGATGAATGAACCATAACTGACTTCATCGCTTTCCTATTAGGCATCGAAGTTGCTTCCAGCTTTCTGTTGTTATGAACAATGTTTTAACAACACCTTTATACATAGACTTTTCCAGATTTTGTGAACCCCACCCTTGACCCCCGAATGGATTGTCTCTTCTGCCTGCCTGGTGTAAGATCTTATATCATCTTCTAGGTGTCATTATAATCATACAAGTTAACTGTGATGAATGGGGCAAACACCTCTTCCTCAATATCCTTGAGGTCGATTCTCCTCTGGGCCTCCCACAAATTAATGCTTGTTCCAGCCTGTTCCAGTCTGCTGGAGGAAAACACTTGACAAAAATGTTAGACTTTTAGAAATTCATATCTAGCCACTACATACAGTGACTGGAGACAGGGAGTGTGTATACTCACCATTACTTTCTTCCGGTAGCTGTGAGATTATAGAGAAAAAGATCTACTCCTATTAAATCTATTTTTATCCTAAGAAACACAACAGTATTTATTATAATCAATTTGCATGGACTATCACTGTGGTTAAAAGCACAGGCTTTGGGGGCACCTGGATAGCTCAGTCGGTTAAGCATCCAACTCTTGATTTCAGCTCAGGTCATGATCTCATGGTTGGTGGGTTCGAGCCTTGAGTCGGGCTCTGTGCTGGCAGCACAGAGTTTCTTGGGATTCTCTCTCTCCCCCCTCTCTCTTTGCCCCATCCCATTCATTCTCTCTGTCTCTCAAAATACAAAAATAAACTGAAAAAAAGAAAAAAAGAAAAACAGGATTTGGAATTGAGCTGCCTGGGTGTGAATCCTACCTTACCCTCTTTGGAACTGTGTTACTCATAAAAGGCAACCAACTTTATCTCTCTGAAACTCTGGTTTCTCCATCTAGAAATGGAGGGAAGAAAACTGTCCTCATGGGATTATTATCAGGACTAAATCAATTTACATAAAGTTCGTAGCACAGTGCCTGGCAAACAGAACATGCTCAGTGAGGGTTACTCACTCACAATTACTTATCAAAATTGTCACTATTATGATTTCTGTAGAGTTCGCTGAGGACTGAGTCAGATAATGGATACGACACTCTATAAACGGTAGTTGTCACGATGCTGCCTTGTAGATCCTCAATAATTTGTTGTGTGACTGCATGAAACTTACTTTACCAATGAGGAACTAAAGCTTAGAGGTGGGCAGCTTACAATGATTGTAAAAACAGAGTTAAGACGTGACTGTCTGCAAGGCTCCTATGTTCCTTTCCCTCCGCCAAGTCTGTTGCTTCCTTAAGCCAGAGAAAGAGAGACAGAAAAGTCAGTGGGTGGCAGCATCAGAGCTGGGGCTTCAGGGACCAAGAAACCAACCGGTGCCTGATGTTTTCTGAATCTGGGACCATGACCCATTCATAACATGTTTTAATGGCTTTCAGCTGAAATGAGACCAAGAAAGAAAAAAACGGGAATCTGATTCGGCATATGGTTCTGTGATTCTCTTCCCCAATGTCAATTTAATGACCAGATTAAAAGGAGGCCAAAGTTCTTGATCTCTCAAAGATCATTGAAATAAGGCTTTAAGCTTTTAAAATGCAAAGCTCACGGGAGATTCCTCAAGCGCCAGGATCTCACGCTCTTTTGCCCAGAGTTATATTCAGTCAGCTTCACAAACACTGAGAAATGTAGATTCAGAAAAGAGGTATTAAGAAAGCAAGGCTTATGGGGCGCCTGGGTGGCTCAGTTGGTTGAGTGTCTGACTTCAGCTCAGGTCATGGTCTCACAGCTCTTGAGTTCGAGCCCTGTGATCAGGCTCTGTGCTGACAGCTCGGAGCCTAGAGCCTGTTTCAGAGTCTATGTCTCCCTCTCTCTCTGTCCCTCCCCCACTCATGCTCACTCTCTCCTTCAAAAATAAGTAAACATTTAAAAATTTTTCTGAGGCACCTGGGTGGCTCAGTTGGTTTAGTGCCTGACTTTGGCTCAGGTCATGATCTCGCAGTTTGTTGGTTCAGGCCCTGTGTCGGGCTCTGTGCTGACAGCTTGCTCAGAGCCTGGAGCCTGCTCCAGATTCTGTCTTCCTTTCTCTCTGTCCCTCCCCCACTCACACTCTGTCTCTCTCAAAAATAAATAAACATTAAAAAAAAAATTTTAAAGCAACGATTAAAACAAGTAACTAAATGCTACAAAAAGAAGCTAATCTTATCATATTTGCTTCAAAAACACCAGTAATATATTTTCATCAAATTTTCCCAGATATGATAATACCTTAGCCATTTCAATTGCATTAAGGGGTAATTGATTGATGGCAATGATATATTCCATTCAGCTAAGAAAATAAAGGATGAATCTAATTGTTTCGCAGGAATGGAACTTCTTTTCTTATTGAATCCAAGCAGGGTTAATTTGGGATACAACCAAATGCTTTCATAAACGTTTATGGATGACATAAACCATGCATAGATTCTAGCTTCTCAAAGAGAGATATAAACAATTTTGTAGGTATAGAGTATATTGAAAGGACTTTTGAAGACAACTGATGTTTACATATATAAAGTTTATCTAAATGGAAAGAGTCATATAATGAACTCTCTCACACACACACACATCCCATTAGCTCTTAGAGGACAAGAACACTCTGAATTTTCTCTGCAGAGCACAGTGGGGTGAAGGCATGGGCTCGGAGTCAGAGAAACCTGGGACTGAACCTCATCTCTGACATCTAGTAGCCATGAGACCTTGAACAACTTACTTAATGCTCCCAAGCCACTTCCCTCTACTGGAAAATGGACAAAATGACAACTAGACTCCTATGATCGTTTTGAGAACTGAGTAAGATGAGGCACGTACGAAACTCACACTACCTGGGACATAAGTCCTAAGCGCTTGGTGTATAGGAAACGCAGTATTATTGCCATTATTATTGTCATCACCTTCGTCATCAGACTGGGCCCAGACAACTGGGTTATAATCACACTTCTGTCTCAATCATGCAAATGACTTGGGCAAGTCACTTGACCATCCAGTATTTTAGTTTCCTTATCTACATAATGATGTCCAACCCAGGGGAAGGGGGGCAGGGGCACCTCAGGGCAGCTGGACTGCGGGGTGGTGGGCGATTTATAGGAAGTCCACAAAGCATACGGTGGGTTGCATGGAACCAGGGTATTGCGGGGTGCCTGGGCGGCTCAGTCAGTTGGGCATCCGACTCTTAATTTCGTCTCGGGTCATTGTCTCACGGTTTGTGGGATGGAACCCCGCGTTGGGCTCTGTGCTGATGGCGTGGAGCCTGCTTGGGATTCTCTCTCTCCATCTCCGCCTGCCCCTCCCCCATGCTCACTCTCTCCCTCTCAAAATAAATAAATAAACTTTAAAAAAAAAAAGAGGCTGCTACATCAGTGCTTCCCACAAACTGAAATCATGAATAGGTTAAAAAAAGGGGGGGGGTTAAATAAAGTTTCCATGGGGCCAAGTTAGGTTTTCCAATGTTTTATTCTGCCAAATTATCAGCAAAAAAAACAGAATATCATCTACCTACCGTCTCCATCCTCTCATTAAAAAAAGAGAAATTTTATTGCCAATGTAATAGGAAAAACATAAGCTTAGAATCTCCTTCAAAGTGAGTACATTTAGCCTGTAATAATGACCTGGCCAGTGGAGATTAATCAGCCTTTCAAATATCAGTATACTGAGTGAGGATGGGGAAAGAAGAAAAGAGGCCAAAAACCAAGCTTGGAAACACTGGGGGGAAGGGATGAGGGACAGGACAGCAAAGAGCAGCGGGATAAGCAACCCTGAGCATCTGAAAGGTAAAGGCAGGGGTGCCTGGGTGGCTCGGTTGGTTGAGCAGCAGACTTTGGCTCAGGTCATGATCTTATGGGTTCGTGAGTTTGAGCCCCACGTCAGGTTTGCTGCTGTCCCCATAGAGCCCCGTTGGGATCCTCTGTCCCCCTCTCTCTTTGCTCCTCCCCTCCCCCCCCCCACTCACGCACTCTCTCTCAAAAGTAAATAAACATTTTAAAAAATGAAAAGAAAGAAACAAAGATAAAGGGAGGCAGGGACAGAGGGGAAGCAAGGACCCCAGGCTGCTATAAAAAAATGAGGGACATGGCAAAGGATGATATTACATCTAAACATTTAAAGATCAAAGTCAAGTAAAATCAATTCGGCTTTATCATGACATTCTAAAAGCAGTACCTAATTAATCTACTTAAACGACCAGAAGTACAACTTATAGTTGAAATCACCAGATTTGCATATTCATGAAGTTATATTTTCATACTACTATTCATTGAAAATGTCAAAATACTATCAACTATAACATATATGCTATCAGCAACACAGCTGATATATAATTTAATAATATAATAACATATTATAAATATAACATTACATATTATATATTATATATATTATATTTTATAAATACCATAAAATATTATATTATCCATACTATTCCATATGCTATCAGCAACATAGCTGATATATAATTTCACAATAATATAATATTATAAATATTGTAACATTACATATTATATATTACATATATATTTTATAAATACTATAAAATATTATATTATCCATATTATTCTATTTTATTTAATGATATTACTTACCATTAAAGTCAGAGACTACTAATTACAGCGGCTTTAGAATTTAGTCTAGGTAGGAATAAGTGAAAATGACCTAAAATCTGAGAGTAGGGGAATAAAATATGTATATATCTCATAAGGTGACATAATAAAATATTAGGCAACCCTTAAAAATCCTGTTTTCACGGAGGGTTGATGGGGGGTGGGAGGGAGGGGAAAGTGGGTGATGGGCATTGAGGAGGGCACCTGTTGGGATGAGCACTGGGTGCTGTATGGAAACCAATTTGACAATAAATTCCATATTTAAAAAATTCCTGTTTTCAAAAATGATATAATGATTTGTGGAAACTCTCTTGATACAATAGGTAGTACAGAAGGCATTACATGTTTCTGTGTAAAAAAAGTAATTCCCACTTTTACGAATATTTATAATGAGTAAAATCCTGGAAAAAGAAATCACAAAAAAGAGAACACTGATCACCTCTGGTATTACAGATAATTTAACATTCCCTATACTTTTCTGTATTTCACACACTCGAAACAATGAAATGCATTACTTTTATAATTAGGAGAAAAAAATATAAGTAAATTTAACAGACACACTTACTCTTCGGAATTTAGGATTGAAGTAGTTAATGACTCCAAATTCAAAATAAGATGCAAAACCTTCTTTGAGCCAGATATCATTCCACCAATTCATGGTAACCAGATTTCCAAACCACTTTTGGAGATGGGAGAAAAAAGAGCTTTCTTAAATTTGACTTAAGTAATATTTACTGTAATTGCATGTTAAATAAATGTAAGGTCAAAGACACAATTAAACTTTATTTGCCTTCAATAATCAAACTTGAAAATAGGACTCCAAAAAGCAGGTTGTTTCTTTAACATGAAGAGATGGCAGTCGTGCATTTCTCTGAAATAATTATTTCACATCCAAATGACTGAAAGCAATTTGTTTTAAAACTGTCAAGTTCAGGGGCACCTAGATGCTCAGTCGGTTAAGTGTTCGACTGCGGCTCAGGTCGTGATCTCATGGTTCCCAAGTTCGAGCCCCATGTCAGGCTCTGTGATGACAGCTCAGAGCCTGGAACCTGCCTCAGATTCTGTGTCTCCCTCTCTCTCAGCCCCTCCCTCGTTCACGCTCGCTCTCTCTCAAAAGTAAATAAACATTAAAAAAAAAAAACTGTCATGTTCAAAGATGAGGTAAGCTAGAGTATCATTTCCTAAACTGTCCACTTCCCCAAAAGTTACATTAAGTTAAATAAAGCAGAAGTTTGGAATGTTCACTTAACACCTACTAATTATAGCATCCTACAAATAGACTACATCAGGATTTTTCTGGAAGCAATTATGTTTCAAGAACATGTTTTGAGCTGTGCCATAGACAAATCGCTCATATGTTCTACAAAGTGGTCCAGCTGTAATTATTGTCTATTTGACCTTAACAGAAAGAAAGTGCCAAATGGACAATGCATAGAATCAGGAAAGAAGAACAGAATAATTTCTAAAACCAACTAATCCATACCCTAGTATTTAGTCAAGTTCTTATAATAGCTGTGTTATACTAATAGTCATCAGCCTGTCTTCCAAAACAATGTGTCGCTTGAGCAATCATAAAAAAATGACATTTTGGGGGGACTGATCAAAACTTGTCAAGGTTTGTTTTGACTACTCAACAAGGGGTTATTCTATCCTAGTAAATCACTCTTTCCCAAAACTTCTTATAGATCCACATAGCAAGAAGATAACAATTTCATAGCTTAGATCATTTCTTTCTTGACAAACTGGTATGAATGGAGTCAAGGTCAAAAAGCAGGTGTGAGAACCTCCATTAAACACACAGCAAAGCTTCTAAAATCACGGCGTGAAGGCACAGATCTAAAGAAATAACTCCTTGTTTACACTGATTTTGGGTATGCAGCTTGAGGATTGATAACTACTCATCCCACTGACATTAACATTGCTGACACCCCTTGAACCTCTCTTCAAAAAACAAAACAAAACAAAGTCTATAATGATGTACTGATGAAAGAAATGTGGATATCTTTCAGTGACCTTTTTGAATATCCCTTATTTTAAGATGGAATGAAAACAAATTATCATCCCTCTGGTTGACTTACTTCCCTTGAACAGGGCTCTGTGGAGCAAAGTCTACCTTTGGATATGAATAGTTGACCTCTGAATGGCCTGTAAGGTCTCATCTCTATGATCCATCACCAATAGTTCAAATCCACACAAGATCTGATTACACAGATCCTTCCTTCACTGTCCCACTTTTTGAATGATTTTTTAAAATCTGGTGTACCATAGGGGCACCTGGGTGGCTCAGTACGTTGAGCATCCAACTGTTGATTTCAGCTCAGGTCATGATCTCAGGGTTTGTTGGTTCCAGCCCTGCATCTGGCTCTGAGCTGACAGCATGGAACCTGCTTGGGATTCTCTCTCTCTCTCTCTCTCTCTCTCTCTCTCTCTCTCTCTGCCCCTCCCCTGCTTTCTCTCTCTCCCTCCCTCTCAAAATAAATAAACATTAAATGAATGAATGAATGAATTAAAGTAATCTGGTGTACCATACAGTTTTTTGTTTTGGTTTGGTTTGGTTTTTGCTATCCTTGGTAGAGCAGCTGGAGAATATCTTCATGTGAAATAAGAAAGAACATTTTACCACATGCCTGATGTCCAATCTCGTGGGAGAGAATGAAGGAGATCACAGCCTTTTTGTCTGTTACTTGATCATTTGGTTGCATCAACAATAATGACTCATCGAATATCAATAGTCCCCAGTTTTCCATTGCACTGTTGTCAAAAGTAGGCAAGGCAATTATATCTAAGTGGATTTAAATGGAGGGAAAAATGAAATCATCTCTTCCAAAAAGTCTGAGATTTCCAGATATAAGTATGTCAAAATGAAATCATAAAATTACTGAAAGAAAATGCAAGTGAGTATTTTTCATCTGAGGGGAGAGAAGACTAATACCAAAGACAGAATCCAGAAAACAAATTGCTTTGATTATCTGAAAATCACATACTTTTGATAAGGAATCTGCACAGAGAACTCTCAAAACTATAAAAAATAAACTTTTCAAACTTGGCAAACAACCCATCTGAAGAGACACTTTATGACATAAGATAGGCAAAAAGGAAATAGGCATATTAAAAGATGCCCAACATCATAGGTCATCAGAAAATTACAAATTAAAACAACGGGATACTATGACACAACTATTAGGATGGTTTAAATCCAAAACACACCAACAAATGCTGGAGAAGATACGGAACAGCAGAACTCTCCCTCATTGCTGGCGGGAAGGCAAAATGGCATAGACGCTTTGGAAGACAGTTCGGTCGTTTCTTATAAAACTAAATAAAAGCTGACCATATAGTCTAGCAATTGAGCTCCAAAGTCCTTCACCCACGTGAGTTGAAGACTTAAGTCCACAAAAAAATAGCAAATGAATGTTTACAGCAGATTTATTGGTAACTGGGAAAAATCAGAAGCAACCAAGATGGATTTCAAAAGGCGAACGTATAAACAAACTTCAGTATATCCATCCATACCATAGAGCATCATTCATCAGTAAAAAGAAATGAGCTATCCAGCTATGAGAGATCACAGAGGAAATTTACACACAGATTGCTAAGCAAAAGACGCTAGCTGGGAAAAGCTATACAATGGTACCATTCCAACTACAGCAAAACCTTGGTTTGCGAGCATAATTCATTCCAGAAACACATTTGTAATCCAAAGCACTCGTGCATCCAAGTGAATTTCAGGAACCATTGGCTCAGTAGTGACCATGTGACGTTCAGCATCACGTACTACTCATATTACAGAACACTGCTCGTTGATCAAGTTAAAATTTATTAGAAATGTTTGCTCATCCTCTGGAACTCTGGAACAAGTTACTCGCAATCCAAGGTTTTACTTACAGAAAAGGTAAAACCAGAGAGACAGGAAAAAGATGTGTGGTTATCAGGACTCTGGGCAGAAGTGGGGGATGCATATGTAGAGCACAGGGGATTTTTATGACAGTGAAACTATTCTGTAGGATACTGTAATTTTGGACACGTGTCAATATACATTTGTCAAAACTCATAGAATGTCCAGCACCAAGAGTGAAACCTAATGTAAACTACGGGCTTTAATTAATGATATCGTATCAATATTGGTTCATCAATTGTAACAAATGTGCCACTCTAATGGAAGATATTTACAGTAGGATAAACTGGGGACGGGGGGAGGAGAGGAGGTAAATGAGAAAACCCTATGCTTTGTGTGTAATTTTCTGATAAACCTGCAACTGCTCTAAAAAATAGTCTAGTTACAATGAAATATTTTAGTTCACCAAAAGACACCATAAACAAATATGAAAGGCAAGCCACAAACTGGGAAAAATATTTGCAGCATATAGCACAAACAACTAGACAGTGTTTTTTTTCAATATTAAAAAAAAAACCTAACAAATTAAAATTTTAAAAAATGTGAACAGTTCACTAAACAATTAAAATAGTCAAAAATCTTACCTGAAACATTCAACTTCATTAATTATCAGAAACAAAAATTAAAACAATGATATAACTTAATCTTTCAAAGGTGTGAGAAGATTAATAATTAGTACTGTATTAGTATTAATAATTAGGTAAAGGAGAACTGGCATAATGCCTGTTGATAAGGGT
The DNA here is from genome assembly GCF_023721935.1 of Panthera uncia. Lineage (NCBI taxonomy): Eukaryota > Metazoa > Chordata > Mammalia > Carnivora > Felidae > Panthera > Panthera uncia. The sequence goes on along the minus strand of NW_026057577.1, from coordinate 11,118,267 downwards.
GTGAACTTCTACAATCTTTCCAGGACAATCCAGCAAAATGCTTTATAATTTTTAAAAATGTTCCTACGCTTTGGCTAAGTCATTTAACTTTTGGAATTTAGGGCAAACAGCACGGATATTTGTATACACTCCTTATGTTTTCTTTAGTGTTTCTTTTTTTTTTAATTTTTTTTTAATGTCTATTTATTTCTGAGACAGAGACAGAGCATGAGTGGGGGAGGGGCAGAGAGAGAGAGGAAGACACAGAATCCGAAGCAGGCTCCAGGCTCTCATCCGGGGCTCGAACTCACAAACCGTGAGATCATGACCTGAGCCGAAGTCGGATGCTCAACTGACTGAGCCACCCAGGCGCCCCTCTTTAGTGTTTCTAAACTGGCCCAAAATGGGTGGGGGAGGGGAGGTGTAGAATTAGTCCAAATGTTCAACCACAGAGGATTAAATAAGTTATTTTGTCAAATCAATGTGTAAGCATTCTCTGTGTTTAAAATGACAATAGAGGGGCACCTGGGTGGCTCAGTAGGTTAAGTGTCTGACTCCTAGGCTCAGGTCAGGATCTCAGAGTTCCCCAGTCCGAGCCCTACCTTGGGCTCTGTGCTGAGCACGGAGCCTGCTTAAGATTCTCTCTCTCCCTCTTCCTTGGTCCCTCTCCCCTACTCGTGTGCATGTGCGCGCGCGCGCACACACACACACACACACACACACACACACACACACACTCTCTCTCTCTCTCAAAAAATAAAATAAAAATGACGATACAAAAGAATAGCTACCTGGACCATGTTGCTACATACAGTAACAACCTTTTAAAACAAACCAAAAAAAAAAGTCAAAGAACAGTCTCAAACTATGGTTCCATTTCCATTAAAAATAAACAAGCAGGGGCACCTTGGCGGTTCAGTTGGTTAAGCACCCAACTTTGGCTCTTTACTTACAGACCTTAGAATTGGAATTTCATATAACTGTCATGTGTCAACAAAATAGTCTTCTTTTGATTTTTTAAACTCATTTAAAAATGTAAAGACCACTCTTAATTCGTGGGCCGTAGAGAAAAAGGCAGTGGGCCATATTTGATAGTTTGCCAACTCCTAATGGAGAATATTAGTAATAACTCATACTGTGATCCACTCCCCCCAGACCAACATCATCAGCACCATCTGGGAACTTACTAGAAATGGAAATTCTGGGACCAACTGCAGTCCTAATGAATCAGAAATTCTTGGGACAGCAGCAACAATCTGTGTTTTAACAAGGCTTTCAGGTGGTTCCAATGCATGCTAAAGTTTGAGAACCACTGACTTACATCTTTCTTTGTGCTGCCTCTCAACTCACCCTTCAGTGTATTCTTCCAGAAGTTAAATTACTATCAGCAAGTTCATTTTTTTTTAACTTTAGAAAAAGTGTTTCACTTTCAATGCTACAGAGTTTTTCATTGTGTGAATGAACTGTAATTTATCTATCCATTTGCCTGTCAATGACCATTTTGGTTGCCTTCAGTCTGGGGCTATTATAAGAACCGTAGCTATGAACATTCTTGCACTTGTCTTCTGGTACACAAGTGATCAAATTCCTCTTGGAGATCTATTTAGAAATGGAATTATTGGGTTTTAAGATATTCTTTTTTAACTAAAAAATATTTTTTAACATTTACTTATTCTTGAGACAGAGAGAGAAAGACAGAGTGTGAGCAGGGGAGGTGCAGAGAGAGGGGGACAAAGAATCCAAAGCAGGCTCCAGACACTGAGCTGTCAGCACAGAGCCTGATGCAGAGCTCGAACTCAAAAACCACAAGATCATCACCTGAGCTGAAGTCAGACACTTAACTGACTGAGCCACCCAGGCGCCCCTGGGTCTTAAGGTATTCTAATGATCAACACTGCAAGATGATAAATAGGTTTCAAAGGTGTTGTAGCAATTGATACTCCCTTCCATTTTCTAACATTTGGCGTTTGTCACATGCCTCCTTTTTGATAAGTGAGTAGGTATAAAATGGGGCCTCACCATGGCCTTGGACATTCGTTTCTCAGTTACTAATGAGGTTCAATATCCCTTCATAAGTGTATTAGCTACATGTGTTCCTTTTTCTTTATAACATCTATCCAGGTATCTTTTATTTTTTTCTACTGTATTTTCTTATTTATTTGTAGGTGTTCTTTATATATGTAGGCTACTCCCATTACCACTTCTTAACCCTCTTTCTTTTAAGACTTTTACTTAAGCCAGTACATTATCCCTTACTTGGTGATCTGTTGCTTTTGTTTCTACATATTGAAAGTATCACCCCAACTCAGCTACTTAAACAGAGAGCCCCAGCCACTTACTTCTTTTGCGTTCAAAAAGCACCTAGAGGGGAGCCTGAGTGGCTCAGTCAGTTAAGCGTCCGACTTCGGCTCAGGTCATGATCTCACACTTTGTGGGTTCGAGCCCCACATCAGGCTCTGTGCTGACAGCTAGAGCCTGGAGCCTGCTTCGAATTCTGTGTCTCCCTCTCTCTCTCTGTTCCTCTCCCACTCATGCTCTGTCTCTCTCTCTCTCTCCTTAAAAATAAATAGAAACATTCCAAAAAAAATCTTTAAAAAAAAAGCACCTAGAAAAGTAATAGGTAACCAGTATTTGCTCCATAGATTCTCACTGATTATGGTCATTATTTCACTGTTTTATGATTTATATTGTACCTGAGTTTCATTGCTACAAAAAATACAAATCATGTGTGGATGTGTAGTATACATAGTTTGGACTCTGTTATTTAAAGTTAAAAGCACAGGGGCGCCTGGGTGGCTCAGTCGGTTGGGCGTCCGACTTCGGCTCAGGTCACGATCTCGCGATCCGTGAGTTCGAGCCCCGCGTCAGGCTCTGTGCTGACAGCTCGGAGTCTGGAGCCTTTTCAGATTCTGTGTCTCCCTCTCTCTCTGACCTTCCCCCATTCATGCTCTGTCTCTCTCTGTCTCAAAAATGAATAAACGTCAAAAAAAATTTTTTTAAGTTAAAAGCACAATTAAAACTTAGAAGAGAAGTTGCTATTCTAAAACTCTATAAATCTTTAAATGTCCACATTTATTCTTAAAAGCATCATGCCACTTCTTTCAAATCTTCTAACAACGCAGAGGCGCCTAGGTGGCTCAGTCGCTTAAGCATCCAACTTGGGCTCAGGTCATGATCTCATGGTTTGTGGATTTGAGCCCCGCGTTGGGCTCCGTGCTGACAGCTCACAGCCTGGAGCCTGCTTTGGATTCTCTTTCTCTCTCTCTCTCTCTCTCTCTCTCTCTCTCTCTCTCTCCCCCCCCCCCCCCCCAAAATAAACATTAAAAAAGAAAAAAAAAGTTACTGTCTACCATTCTAGAAGAAGAAGTCTCAATAGGCTCTGTGTGCACAAAGAAAAAGACAAGCCGGATCCTGAACCCAAGTTACTCTTGATCTAATAAGAGAAACAATTAAGTTGTAGTTAAGTCAAGAGCTCAAATGGAGGGGTGCATAGGACGCTGTGGAAGCATGAGGAAAAGGGAATCAGGGAAAGCTTCCTGGAGGAGGAGGCACTGGGTTCAGAAACATACAAAGTAACAAGCTGGAGAGACTGCATTGCAGGATGTACAAAGTCCATGTGCAAGAGCCTGAGGGAGAGGAGAAGAGGAAGGTAGAGAGGGGACAGAGCGGATGCTAGGGCATCCTTCCAACTCTGAGGAGTTGCCAAAAGCCCTGAGAGTTTGGCCAGAGATGCACTGTTGTAAAGACAGGGCACAGGGTTTGGACTTTATCCTCAGGGCAACAGGAAGCCACAGAGAGGTTTTAAAGAGGACAGCAATATGTAATATTACAGTAACATGGTTGTCACGTTTTGCTGTGGAAAGATCCCCCGTGCCTCAGTGTTGCAAGACGGGCTCGAGGGGGCCAGCAGGGAAGGGGTGGGGACAATAATGAGAAGACTAACTGGAGGGAGGAGGTGCTTTACGGAACAGGGAACGGAGGGTGACTCTGGACCATTGTTTATGTAAATAAAGACAAATGGAACTTTCCTTGCCTAGACAAGTGTCACCGTGACAGCCTCCAGTCACAGATGTCTCCAAGCCCAGGCTTCTGATGCCTCCAACTCCCAGAAGGAGAGGTATCACTTCCGGAATCCCTGAATGGGCCAAGCCTGGTTTGCTCCCCGTTCCTCCCCAGCCAGAAGGCTCAAGCTGCCTAGACCCCTGGCTCGCCGGTGTTCAGGAGGCTTGAGCTCCTGGACAATTACTTCCTACCCTCTTCCACCATCAGCCGAGCTGATGGTGAAAAAGGCAGAGCACACTTTTTCCAAGACTTTGCAGAACAGGTCAGAGGAACAAGATACATTGACACGATACCAGAGACAGAGAAAACGCCGGACAGCTTTCTGAGCGGAGGGGCTCAACACAATTTTAAGGGCATACTGTACAGATCTAGGAGTAACAAAATGTCTCTATATTTCCTCAAGGACCGTATAGGGTTCACACGTGATTCCAAGTTTGTATGACAGAAAAGGACCCCCACGTCCTAATCCAATGACTCACAGCTAAAGAATATTAAAAAACAAACAGACATACAAACGCTACCCCCCATAAACCACCACCAACCTTATTCATGGGACATGGAGTAACTCACATAGGCTTGCTAAAAGGACCCAGAACTGTGTTGTCACACACATGCACTAGGAGAGGAAAGGACAGAATGCAGGAGGGACGGCAGCCTCTGTAGGGGGAGAGGCTGGCATCGAACACCCAGGAGGAATCTAAATGCCGAGAACACCTGCGGGCACTGGGCAGTGTATGGAGAAATAGCCGATAGGCCTCTCTGTGTTTGGGAAGGTGACACACTTACGGATGGGACGCCCGCAGGGCTGCCTCTGACAGAGGCTAAGTGGTAACAATGGGTCAGGGGAGGCTCGTCTGTGTGCCCTTGACCTTAACCCAGGGCCCCAACAATAGGAAACCAATGACATTGGAACAGAAGATGGCTCACCTGTTTTAGGAAGAGGGTAACTAATATTAAACAAATCTTCCAGAAAAGAGAAGATAGGACCTGTGATGTTCAAAGCAAAGGCTGCGTTTCCATTTGCAATGGCATCTTTCCGGGCCCAGATGCGTATCTAAATCAAAAACAATTAAGCAGTGATTAGGGAAAGCGGTAGTGAACTTTGGAAAGAGGCAGCCTGCATGGGCCAATTTTCTGATGCTCTCGAGTCAAAGACTTACCTTTCCAGAAGAAGCTACACGACGAAATGTTGACAGTTGACGAATCCTGAACAGCATGGAGGTTAAGGGTGCTGACCCCGTGCAGTCAAAAATCTGCATATAACTGTAACTTGTGACTCCCCAAAAACCTAACTGCTAACAGCCTACTGTTGACGGGAAGCCTTTACCGATAATGTAAACAGTAGATTAATGCATATTTTATATATGTATCATATATTGTAAACTTACAATAAAGGTAGTAAAAAGAAAAAGCAAATGTTATTTTCAAAAATCATGAGGAAGTTGGGGTGCCTGGGTGGCTCAGTTGGTTAAACATCCAACTTCGGCAAAGGTCATGATCTCACAGTTCGTGAGTTCAAGGCCCATGTTGGGCTCTGTGCTGACAACTCGGAGCCTGGAGCCTGATTCGGATTCTGTGTATGTCTTTCTCTCTGCCCCTCCCCCGCTTGCGCTTTGTCAAAAATAAAGTGCTAAAAAAAAATTTTTTTTTTAAATCTGTGTGTACACGGACCCACTCAGTTCAAATTTGTGTTCTTCAAGGTCAGCTGTAAATGTGTACATGCTCTGGAGAAAGTCCAGAAGGCTAGTCACTAAGATGTGAGCTGTGATTCTCTGGAAAGGGTGTTATTTAGTCGTGTTTTGTTTTGTTTTGTTTTTCACAATAACATGTGTAACTTTTGGAATTCAGAAATAATCTCTGGGATGGTATCTACCCCTACAGAAAATGTAGACTCTATCTTAGAGTAAGAAGTTATCTCAGACCCCTGCTTCCCTTTTTAGGACATGTTTCCAATGTTCCAAAACAGAACTGTGCAGTTAGCAGGGCTCACACAATATGGTACATTATGAAACACACCTGAGTTGTGCAAATTTAAAACGGTTTGTTAATGTTTTCAATGCTAAGATCATTAACAGTGTGATCTTGTTTTCAAAGTTTTTCAATAAGGTTAATTCCCCTAATTTAAAGAAGTGCATCACAAGTCTTATGATTTTACAGTTGTTGAACAAGGGAATTCTATTCTGTTTATGACCCCTTCCTCTGTAGCAGGTAAAGAGAAAGCCTTGCCACGTTTTGTTAGTTCAATGTAACTGTGTTGTTGTTTGGGGACTCGGGAATTTATTTGCGTGACTCGGTGGCTAATTTGCTCTTGTTATACTGTTCATTATTATTTTAATATGAAATCACTTTCTATCCCACACCACCACCATCGGAGCACTTTTTAATGGAGTCACTAACATTCATGCCGCAGAACATGTGTGAAACTCAGTAACCTTGTTACAAAAGTTAGCAATGAGGGCATGAGGGCAATTGTCCTGATGTGAACACCGTCGCTTTGAGAAAGGGTTCTCTGCAAAACATTAGAGAGAATGCTAGGAAAATAAGAAGCAGAGCAACGATATTTGCAGATGGCTGCAGCCCAAGAACACATCCACCTTAACTTCACTTTTATTTCTGCTGGAAAATTTGTCTTGAATTATGTGAACATTGCATTACGTGAGGTCTTCAGGAATGTTCCCCTTTCACAAAATGCAACCACCTGTTTTTGAGGCCTCCTACCTCGTTCTCCTCGGCCTCCCCCGTGCTGCAGAGGCCTCCTTATCTCGGAAGGAGGCCCCAGGATTCAGCCCTGCCCCTGTGCTACACCTACCCACCTTCCCCCCGCCCCCCTCATTTCTAACTCCAGAGGCAAGGGGAAGATTGCTGAACCAAAGCCTAAGCTACTGAGTGGAAAGAATAGTCCCCACTCCCCACATTCAAGATGTGTGCATTTCCACTGTAACCTATGGGAAAATAATCAAGCCTTTGTATATTTAACTCAACGTTTCCAAAGCCCCTCTCATAAACTACCATTTTATAAGCCAAAGGGGAGGCAAAGGATGGAGATTTCAAGCTGTGTGGGAAGGGGCAGGGAGCCCCCAGCAGGGCCGCCAGGAACACAAAATAGTGAGGAACACTTTGGAGATGCAGCCACAAAGTTCTTTCAACACCACGGCTAGTCCACCAGTGTATTCTTGTGGTTCTCCATGAACACAGTGGACCTTACCGCCTGAGAGAGGAGTACCTTTACACATGCCCGTGTGTGCTAAGCTCTGTTCAAAGTATGTGATTTTCAGGTGGCTCAGTCTGTTGGGCATCTGACTTCAGCTCAGGTCATGATCTCACGGTTCGTGGGTTCAAGCCCTGCGTGGGCTGTGTGCTGACAGCTCAGAGCCTGGAGCCTGCTTCAGATTCTGTGTTTCCCTCTCTCTCTGTCCCTCCCCCACTCATCCTCCTCTCTCTCTCTCTCTCTGTCTCTCTCAAAAATACATAAACTTAATATATATAATATACATATATATATATATATATATATATATATATATATATATATATATATATATATATGATTTCCATCCTTAGTTACGTTTCCACGTTTATCCTGATGTCAACAAGGATTTAACTGCATTTTCAGTTTTACTAAATTTTTATCTCTTACTTAATAAGCAACTCTTCATATACTCTGGACACTATTCCAAGAGTACATTCTGGCTCCCCTGTAGACTATGGTGGACTCCTTCCCTTTGCAGAGCTGAGCCATCGCCAAATGCAGCATTCCGCTGATAAATTCATCCCAAATTTCAATTTTCTGGCTAAGAACATGACCTCCTCAGGCATGTTCCATTTCCTCTCTGCTTCCAACGGCAGCTGGTTTTCTTTTCAGGGCTGTCCTTCACCAAGAAACAGACCTGTCCCTTTTGTAAGACGTGGTTGCAGTATGGCAGCATTGAGATGGGCAAGCCACTTGAGATGTGGATACTGACACACCACCTCGGGTCACTCGTGAGCTCCGGGGCTCGGCTCCTTCATGCCAGGCACAAAGCACGCGCTTCTAAATAGTGCCCAAGGGGGCTCCTGGGTGGCTCTCTTGGTTAGGCGTCCGACTTCGGCTCAGGTCACAATCTCACGGTTTGTGAGTTTGAGCCCCGTGTCGGGCTCTGTGCTGACAGCTCAGAGCCTGGAGCCTGTTTCAGATTCTGTGTCTCTGTCTCTCTCTACTCCTCCCCTGCTCACACTGTCTATCTGTCTGTCTGTCTGTCTCTCTCTCTCTCTCTCTCTCTCAAAAATAAATAAACATTGGGGCGCCTGGGTGGCTTGGTCGGTTAAGCGTCCGACTTCGGCTCAGGTCACGATCTTGCGGTCTGTGAGTTCAAGCCCCGCGTCAGGCTCCGTGCTGACAGCTCAGAGCCTGGAGCCTGTTTCGGATTCTGTGTCTCCCTCTCTCTCTGACCCTCCCCCACTCACACTCTGCCTCTCTCTCTCTCTCTCTCTCTCTCTCTCTCTCTCTCTCTCTCTCTCTCTCTCTCAAAAAACAACAACAGGGGCGCCTGGGTGGCTCTGTCGGTTAAGCGGCCGACTTTGGCTCAGGTCATGATCTCGCGGTCTGTGAGTTCGAGCCCCGCGTCGGGCTCTGTGCTGACAGCTCAGAGCCTGGAGCCTGTTTCGAATTCTGTGTCTCTGTCTCTCTCTACTCCTCCCCTGCTCACACTGTCTGTCTGTCTGTCTCTCTCTCTCTCTCTCAAAAATAAATAAACATTGGGGCGCCTGGGTGGCTCGGTCGGTTAAGCGTCCGACTTCGGCTCAGGTCACGATCTCGCGGTCCGTGAGTTCGAGCCCTGCGTCAGGCTCTGTGCTGACAGCTCAGACCCCGGAGCCTGTTTCGGATTCTGTGTCTCCCTCTCTCTGACCCTCCCCCGTTCATGCTCTGCCTCTCTCTGTCTCAAAAATAAATAAACGTTAAAAAAAAACCTTTTTTTTTTAAAAAATAAACATTAAGAGAGATTAACACACTAAGTCGTGCCCACAATTTCTGGCTGTGTTCGGCGTGGCCTGTGTTCCATCTGTGGATATCAAGGATCTACCAGTGATTCTTCAGGCTGGAGCCAACAGTTGAGGAAGATAAGCTGTGGTCTCCGTCTAACATGTTGTTATTAATGCGTCCTCCAGAGGAGCAGCTCTGGGTGATTCTCCCCCTGGCGACAGACTTGGCTCATGCACAGCTTCGTTATCTCCACAAGTCAGCGGGACAAGCCTGGGAGATCTGGGGCGGGCCCAGGAGAGAGTCTCAGATGGGACTGTGGGGGCCTGATTTTCCTCAGCTCTGTGAAGTCCATCTGGCAAGCAAGATCCCAGCCTACAGAATCGGCCTTCCCTCCACACTGCAGAAGGGGCAGTGAACCAGCATGTAAAGTACTTGTCACAGCAGCCCTGACATTTTCCTAAAGAATTATTATTTTTTGAAGTTTATTTATTTATTTATGTTGGGGGGGGGCAGAGAGAGGCGGTGGGGGGGGAGAGAGAGAGAGGATCCCAAGCAGGCTCCGCGCTGCCAGCACGGAGCCCAGCGTGGGGCTCGAACACACGAACCGTGAGATCGCGACCTGGGCTGAGATCAAGAGTCAGACGTGTACCCGACTGAGCCACCCAGGTGCCCCATTCCGAGAGGATTATTATGTGATGAGGCTGTAACTGGGTGAAGACTGGGTATTTCAGGACAAAGCGCCCACTTCGTACAACTGTGGGGAGGTGCCGGGTGTCTCAGAGTTGAGGAATCCAGCGGGGCTCCTTTTCGATGGGGCCATACCTACCTACAGGTATCCATCCTGCAGGCACTCTGTCTGCCATAACAGTTGTTCCCAGCTGGTGTCCCTTCTGGTCGGTTGGTGCCCAGACTGCCAGACACTTGGATTATCACCCCCGCTTCATGAATGGTATCGGCTACACAACAGGTAAACCTGAGCTTCGAGGTGCTAGTTTGGCAGCTCCCCTGTGTTCTGAAAGGTGCCAACAGCCCAGGAAGAGGGGGCCCAGAACCTACCTTGAGTGCAGCCTTTCCACAGAGCCAAAAGGGAGAATGGTGGCATCCCATCTGCAAAGCCACCCTAAGGGTTTCAACAGGGCTTGGAAAAAGTCAGAGGGGCCACCAGGAGGTGACGATGGGAAATGTAGGCATAACCCCTGGATGCAGAGAGAATGGATGAACCACCTGTGGCCAGTATGAAGGCACCCTTACCTGCAGAATCTTCCTCACTCACCTCTTGGCCCCTTTCAGTTCTGCTGACGTGGTCATAGTCACATATGGCCAACGCGACTAAATAAGTTGGCATGTGGGGAGTGGTGGAAAAGGTGGTAACAGTCCACACGCTTCCATTCACGTCTCTTTTTTCAGACTGACCTACGGAAATTGGTTTTAGTCCAAATCACTGTTAAACCTAAGCAGTAATAGCTACCTTTGAAACAATGTGTGGAGTTGACTGTCACCCATATTCTAGCAGTGTGGATTTCTGCACCCCTAAGCCTGTCAAAACCATATTAAGTGAAATAAGTCAGGGAAAGACAAACACCATACAATTTCACTGACGTGTGAAATTTAAAAGGCAAAACACATGAACAACAACAACAAAAAAGCACAGACTCAGGAATACAGAGAATAAAATGGTGGTTGCCAATGGGGAGGGGGCTAGGGAGATGAGCAAAATGGGTAAAGGAGATTAAGAGCTACAAACTTCTAGGTTACAAAACCAATTCCATGGGGAAAGAATGTACAGCATGGAGAAGTCTGTCATTAACAGTCCTAACTTTAGGGGCGCCTGGGTGGCTCAGTCGGTTGAGCGTCCGACTTGGGCTCAGGTCATGATCTCACGGTCTGTGAGTTCAAGCCCTGCGTCGGGCTCTGTGCTGACAGCTCAGAGCCTGGAGCCTGTTTTAGACTCTGTGTCTCCCCCACCCCACCCCTCCCCTGAATGTGTGTTTCTCTCTCTCTCTCTCTCTCTCTCAAAAATAAATAAAGATTAAAAAAATAAAAGTCCTAACTTTGTATGGTGAGCATTGCAATAATATTACATAATTGTTGAATCACTATGGTATACACCTGCAACCAATGTAATCTTGTAGTCAACTGTACTTCAATTAAAAACAAACAATGGGCACCTGGGTGGCTCAGTAGGTTAAGCATCTGACTCTTGATTTCATCTCAAGTCACGATCTCATGGTTAGTGAGATCGAGCACTACATCTGGCTCTGCGCTGATAGGGTGGAGCCTGCTTGGGATTCTCTTCTCTCTCTCTCTGCCCTTGCCCCACTTGTGCTCTCTGTCTCTCTCTCTCTCTCAAAATAAATAAATAGACATTTAAAAACAAACCGCATTAGGAAGGTCTAAGGACAGCCTCTTTGCTCCGAATCAGTATCTTGAATAACACGGTCTTGACTGAGGACCTAATCCATGGGCACCTCAAGTGACGCCCACCACCCATCTCTCATCTTTTCCATCTACTTCTACTGTTTCATTGACCAGGCCACCTCTCATGATGCTTAATCTAGAGCCTATGACAGGTCATAGAAGGATAATTTTGCCATTGCTAGGTTTCAGCAAGATCTTCAGTAGAGGCAAGCTGGGCCTTCCAAGCCGAGGGCAGGTATTTGATGTGAATCAGGCTGGCAAACATTAACAGGGCAGTGGTGGGGACCATGGCAAGTCTGGGGGGGAGGCGTCTGCAGGGGACAGTCTCTCGTGAGCTGTAACTATTGCTGTCACAAAGGAGCTGCAGGCCCTGCGTTGTTAGATCTTCTAAGTTTACAAGGGAGTAAAAATCTTGATGTTTATGAGAAATCTCTGGATTTTTAAAAGTTCAATCAGAAGGAAAAAAAAATCACGCGAGCCAAATGAAACACATCTGTGTACCAGATTCAGCCTAAGTCCTCGAGCTTATCACTAACGATCAATGTTGAAGCCCAAACTAGTGGGCAGACAGGCTACCAAAGTAGAACGAAATGGTGTCCCCAGATTCCTGTGCAAAAAGAATCAGGACTTGCCATCTCTAAAATGTGGGTGCTGATACGTACCCCATGTGACTGCTCTCCCTAATTATAATATGCTACCAACACACGGCCTAGAAAAGCCCTTGCTATAAAAGCTATTAAAGAGTTAAATATATATGTATGTGCGAGTATACACATATATCTGTAGGTCCATATATATGCACACTATTGTAATTAACATATTCACACATATCATGACAGGAAATCTTACTTACCTAGCTTTGGCATATTGGAAAGGGCCCCATAGCTTGGATGATGAATAATTGTAATATTAAAGGTTGCCTTTAGAGCTGGCTCATCAAAACAAGGAAAAACGCTCCTGGCAAATGTTGGCTCCATCTGAGATGCTAACAGGGCCCTGTAACACATTTGGGGGGGAAAAACCCTATTTATTTTTATTTCAAGTTAGTGGACACACACACAAAAATATTGAGGGATGATGGCTTGTAATTATATTCAGGAAGGAGCTAGAACATTTCCCCTCATCTTCCGCACTGCCTTCCAGTTAAAACACACACTCCCAAGGCTCACCGCACCTTGCAATTCTTGTAAGACCTAAAATACAAAAGACCTATTTAATTTTCAACCACAAAATACTATTTACTTCATTACATCATATGCCTTTAAAACCTTCTGCAAACAAAATAGGAACAAATATAGCAAATGTGCAATGGCAGGCTTTTGAGAACCAAGTATTTTTTTAAACTAGGATTTCTTTTTGGGGAACGGACTATTCCTTTCATCTTCCACCAAAGTGTAAGCAGTGTCTGCTGAAGAATGCATTTTTTTAAACATTTTCTTAAAGTTTATTTATTTATTTTAAGAGAGAGAGAGAAAGCTCGAATTGGGGAAGGGCAGAGAGAGAGAGAGAGAGAGAGAGAGAGAGAGAAGGAGAGAGAATCCCAGGCAGGCTCCACACTGTGAGTGCAGAGCCTGATGTGGGGCTCAAATTCACGAACCGTGAGACCATGACCTGAGCTGAAGTCAGATGCTTAAGTGACTGAGCCACCCACGCACCCCAAGAATGTCCACATTTTTATCTTTTTCTCACCTGTTCTTCTGGGTTGAAAACTTAGAAAATGTTTTATTTTGCACCCTCTTGGGGGTAAACAATACAGGTACGTGTCAAGTGGAAAAGATAATTTTTGTTTCCAGGTGGGTAGATTTATCAAATCCCTTCTGCTCCTTCCCCCCATCTCCATGGAAAATTTTTTAAAAAGTGGCATTATCTCACAGTGCACTGGTGATTTATGGAGAATAGTTTAGGGTCAAGAGTGTCCTGAGCAAATGAGGAGATGGTCAGGTTCATTCTGTGTCAATGGGGCCTAAGTCTGACAGGACATGGGGCCTAGCTAACAACTCTCCTCAGAATAAACCTGTGGAATCACTAAGACTCAGTCACCTGGGGTGGGGGTGGGGTTTGGGGTGGGGGTAGGGGGTTCCCGAGCGGCTCATTCAATTAAGCGTCTGCCTTTGGCTTAGGTCATGATCTCACAGTGCACAAGTTCGAGACCCACACTGGTCTCTCTGCTGTCAGCATGGAGCCCTCTTCAGATCCTCTGTCTCCCTCTCTCCCTGCCCCTCCCCTCCTAGCTCACTCTCTCTCTCTCTTTCTGAAAGAAAGACAGACTTAGAGACTTGGGAACCTGTTTTGGGAGGACAACTGTGGATGCTAATTCTTTTTTTTCTCCTAAGACCCTGAGACTTAGTGTCCCTGATGCATTTACTCTTACTTCAGGCCCAGCTCTTAGATAAGTAACAGGGGAATTCAACAGGGTGCCACAAGAGAGTATGGTCCCTCCGTCACCACCACCCACCTCTGGGATCCCTCCTCTACCACGATAAGGCCTCTACTCACATGAAAATTCACAGGCAACGATCAGCACGTTCAAAAGCCACCCACAGTCAGCTAACTGGATGTGTTCATCACCTCACCGTGACAAAAGTGTAATTTTCAACAAGCCTTCCCTACTTGCAGCTTCCCACTGTGTGTTGCTCTTGCTTGCATGGACTGGAAGGTGGCCTGTGAACTCTGATACCAGCCACTTTGTCTGCAGGACTCTGTTCCATCTCCTGCTAGCTGAGTAATCCTGGACAGGTCCCACATTCCTGCCGAGCCTCAGTTTCCCCATCCAGAAAGCAATGGCACTACCAACCTTTTATTGCTGTTTGAGCTTTCACATTATTACTAGCTGAATGTATCAACAAACCACCTCTGAATTCTGCTATATTCCTTGCAACCTCACAAACTGCTCTCCACGTAGATGAACTATAGAATTCAAGGAGATGGGGCGCCTGGGTGGCTCAGTTGGTTAAGCGTCTGACTTCAGCTCAGGTTATGATCTTGTGGTTCGTGAATTCGGGCTCCCCATGGGGCTCTGTGCTGACAGCTCAGAGTCCGGAGCCTGCTTCAGATTCTGTGTTTCCCTCTCTCTCTGCCCTTCTCTCACTTGAGCTCACTCTCAAAAATAAACATTAAAAAAATTTTAATATTAATTAATTTATTTTGAGAGAGAGAGCGAGCATGAGTGGTGTAGGGTCAGAGAGAGAGAATCCATGCTGTCAGTGCAGAGCCTGATATCGTGCTTGATCTCACGAACCATGAGATCATGACCTGAGCAGAAACCAAGAGCTGGGACACCTAACAAACTAAGTTACTGAGGTGCCCCCCAAAATGGATTCTAACAGGGATAAAGACATCCAACAGAATTGAAAAAGGAGCCCCTGAGGTGACCATGACTGAGTCATCTAGGATTGGGAGAAACAGCCCCCTTGGAAGTTCATGCCTGGCCTCCATGAGGCCTGTGACCCCCCTGGAATTGTAGGCCATTTTGTACTAATGGTAATAAATTAGCCTGAAAAAGTATAATGTAGAGTGAAAAAGCACAGCCAATTTTATAAAACATGCTTATCCATCTGGAAAGCCACCACATGCCTATTGTTTTTGTAATAGAAACTATAAAACATAAAGCTTGGTAACATCTCCACTGCCATGACCTCACAAATCATAGGCCTCTCAAGGAAGCTGCAAGGTCAAGAGAGAAAATCAGACTCTTCAAGGAAGTGGGAAAGTTTTAACCTTCTCAAAGGGGGCTACAGGTTCAAAAAGGCTAAGAGACATCAGCTCAGAGAGTCACCACTTTAAGCAAATAGCAAGCAAGTGCCTTCCTATTCCATGATTCAGGCCTCTTGAGAGGTGAAATAGAAGAGACTCTTGGATTTTACTCAACTATTTCCCTCCCTGGTTTTATACAAACAAACAAAAAGGGAAAAAAGTCCCTACAACACACAGCCCTTCTGGCTCGCAGTCCTAACTGCAAAGGTCAGGGCCAGCCAGCAACACACACGATCTGGTTATGCCACATCTGGGAACTCAACACTGGTATTTATTTCCCTTCTCTCTCTCTCTCTCTGCTTTGGATTCAAGCAACCCTGTAAAGATATCTTGACCTCAGAAAATAGAACCATCCACCCTCTGCTCCCTTCAAACCTCGCCGAAACATGCTATTATGGTGCCTGACAAGTCTGGGTTTAGCGCGGTCAGTTGGTGAGGGAGTTAATTTGGGACAATTTGTCCCGTAGCGGCTCAGTATTGCAAAGCCACTCTCCTGCCCTCTTGTGTGGCCAGGGAATCATGGGCTCACCACTTTCTTGTGCTAGAAGAGGGCTTAGGGGTCAAGACCACATGATATCCTTTGGGATCCATCTACTGCCATATAAAAAATATCCACTCATTCATTCCAAGTCATTGTATGAACTCTGCCTACAGCTCTAGCTAACAAGTGCTACATGACATAACTGGTCAAGGGTTAAATAAGACCGGAAAGCTCGTCTCCCCAAGTTGTTTTTACACAACAACACCCTCAGAAATCAAAATGTTTTAGTAAAGACACATATTACACCACTGGACTGTGGTTCAAGGATTGGCCCATGAATCATGTTTGTTTATTACTTGTGTCATAGGATCTTAAAGCTGAAGTTTCCACCAGGCAACAAAACACAATAGACGTGCAATCCCAGAGAGAGGTGCCAAACCACCTTATGAAAGTTTTCGGAGTAGACGGCCTTGAGGACCTGGGGCCCTTCTGGGGCCTCTGGGCTCCACCAAAAACACATGGAAGGAAGGTCAGGCAACGGAGGCCAGAGATGAGAGGAGAGATTTCTAGGTGGGGGGGAGGAGGTGGTGCGGGTTAGCCAAGCTTCTTGATCTCAGGGTGCTGGGAGGAAGGAAACCCCCTAACTGGGGTGAGCCATGGGGGAGAAGATCCCTCAGAGAGCAGAAGCAGAGAGACTCAGAGCCTGGTACCCAGCTTACTGCTGGGAAAGCCGAAACTGACCCCGGTCGGAGTTGAATTCCCACCAGTGGGAATGTAAAAGGCAAAAGGAAAGGCGTTGGAGGTGGAACCAGAAGAATACTCTTGCCTTGGGACCCACGTGAGCCCCAAGCCAGGGATTAGGAGTGTTCCTTGGAACAGCTGTGGGCCCTGAGACTCGGACTGAGCCAGGACGGGGACTGACTTGGGTTCTGTCCAACAGGGCCCACCTGCATGAAACTAGAAGAGCTTGGAGATGCACTCCTCCGTGTCTAGGGGCTGAGGAAGGGGTCACTAGTGACCACCAGAATGGAGAACTAGAGGCAGCATTCTGCAGGGTCAAGAACATTGTAGTAGAAAGGGAAACAGTGAGAAAATGACATCTCAAGGGAAAAAGGTATGTGCTAGGCCAGAGTCAGGACAAACAGCAAGAGTGCTGGCTCAGGTGAGAACTGCCCTACGTGTCACCTCTCCATGTCTCCCCCAGACCCACCGGATCTGGTCGGGGTGTAGAAGCAGCTCTCAAGATAAAGGCGGGTGGGGGGGGGGGCTAGAACCCTGAGGTGGAGAAAGGGAAGGAAGCACCACTACCCCTGACCGACTGCAGGCTTCTAACCCGAAAGCCCACCCAAGCTTGAGGGAGGGAGGGTGGAGGGAGAGAAAGGGAGATTTAACAGCTAACTCAGTTCAAAGCTTTCAAAAGCTTTGACACAGGACTGGACGCTCAAATTTTTGTATCTGGACAGTGTTTGTGACTTAGGGAATGTAGCTCATCTGTCACCTAAGAATGAGCATAAATTATGGGGCTGTTAGAGTATTTAAGCAGGAGCAGGAAAGATGATCTCTGAGACTAAATTGTAAAAGCACAGTGGGAGAAACACAGTTGCTGAACTGGGAGGTGTGCCTTTTCGATAGGCTGGTTACACTTGCTTGCAAAAGATACAGGATCTGAATCTTGGATGAGCAAAACCATCTCCCAGAGAAGACAGCTGGGCCTCGTGAGACATGTGGGCTCAACACCTCTATAGGATAACGAAATGACCTCTTTTATCTGTGACACCAGTGAGATCATGTGCTCGGTATTTGAGTTCACTGACCTTGTTTGGATACTTCTAAATTCTTTCCTAATATTGCTCAAATTTCTCTCTTGTGTGTCATTCTCTGAGGCTGGTGCCAGATTTCCTAGCATAAACAGCAACTGGAAGGATGTCTTTTCCAGTTCTTTGTTCATTCTTTCTACACCTGCACATGCTGATGGATTTTAATCACGCGGTTCTCCCCTTAACAGGTCCCAGATAAAAATCCTAATTTTCTCCAGCCATTTCACACTAGTGAGCTGCCCTCATCTCTTAATTTTCCTACTCTCATTCCCCTGAATACCTCCCTGTTCTACCTTATATTTATACAGGACATGGCATGATTGGAAATGCAACGAGTATTCTTAAAGGACACTTTGAACAACAATGGGATTACAAATTCTTTCTTTCACTGAATTTCCAAAGTGAAAGAGACCTTGGAAAGTCCCATCTCGATTTATAGATGTGGAAGCTGGCACCCCGGGGAATTTATATAACTGGTTAGACAACTAGTAAGTGGCAGGGGTCGGGGGTAGTACCGGAACGAAGGCTCCAGCTTCCCAACCTGGGGTCCTTTCCAGCTAGCTCCCTCTCCTGGGATCCTTTTAGGTGCTTTGTAGAACACCATGTAATAGAAACTATGAGCAGACCAAGATATCATGAGGAAGAACTGAGGATTAACTTTATACTTAATAACATTACCAAATCTAGAGGTGATGAGACTTCTGTAGTACCACAGGCTAGAATTAGCCTTCTGTTGAAAACAACTAAAAACTCTGATGAAATATATGAAACAACTGTTTTCAGACATTAGGTAACAGGAAGCACTGGACTGTGATTTCCAAGAGAAGAGAAACAAAAGATGTGAACTCCATAATCACCTCGCCTACCTGGATGTAATTTCTCAACTGCAGCACAAGGAAAGGGAACAAAAACAGAGTGCAGTGGTCTCGTTGAATTGAGGAGGCTATGACTGATGCTCAGGGAGACCTAGATAGCTAGAATCTTCAGGGCAGAAATCCAGAAATCTGCACAGAGTCCACATAACCCCTCCTCACCCCGAGCCTTTGGTCAAATATTAACCTGTACTTTAAGAGGTCAAGCAAAGAAAGAACAGCTACCATGGAGAGGAAAGGTGAACAATTCCTGGAGCTCACACAATGCTAGGAATTATTCCAATTCCCACAAGCCAGAGTACAGAAATTGCTAGAATAAATGGATTTTCAACAGAGACCAGGAAGGTAATGCCTGAGCAGTGAACTAAAGTAGCCTTGGAGTAAAAGCAACTTTAATTTTTTTTTAATTTATTTATTTATCTTGGTGGGGGGGGGAGTGAAAGTCGGGGAGGAGCAGAGAGAGAGAGAGAGGGAGAGAGAGAATCCCAAGCAGGCTCCAACTGCCAGCATGGACCCCAACATGGGGCTTGAACCCACAAGCCATGAGATCATGACCTGAGCCAAAATCAAGAGTCAGATGCTTAACCAACTGATCCACCTATGTGCCCCTTTAGTGACTTTAGATGACTTTAGATCCATTCTCAAAGAACTTAAACACAAGACATGGGGGATCAAACAAGGATCAAGGTCACCAAATAACTTGTACACCTATCCAAAAAAGACCAGCATTCATTAAAGCAATGTAACAAAATGTGGCATTGAGCAACATAAACTTTGAAATGTCAGGCACGCAATAAAAAATGAGAAAATGCCCAAATATTTGGAAACTAAATAGCACAGTTCTACATAACCCATGGTTCAAAGAAGAAATCAAAAGGGAAATTGCAAAGTATGTGGAACTGGATGAAAATTTTAAAAGCAACATGACAATATTTGTGGCATGCCACTAATGCAGTAGTTACTAGAAATTTTATAGCACTAAATATTTATGTTAGAGAAGAAAAAAATACCTTAAATCACTTACCTTGCACCCACCTTAAGAAAATAGAAAAAGAAAAGGAAAGGAAGCCCAAAGTAAGAAGAAGAAAGGAAATAATAAAGAATAATACATAAAGCATTGCAGTGAAAAACAAAAAAACAGTAGAGAAAATCATTGAAACAGATTAACAAAGTAGATAAATCTCAAGGCACACTGATCAAACTTACTGTCTGTCAAAAGTGGAAGAGACATTGGAAGTGGAAGAGACTTTTACCTTACAAAAAGCTGAACACCCCGTAGTATATGCCACTGGTTAGACAACTAGTAAGTAGCAGAGGTGATTTCACAACCAGCTCCCAAAAGAGAGAAGACACAAATGACCAATGTCAGGGGTGAGAGAAGTGACATCACTACAGATTCTACAGATATTAAAATAATAAGGGAATATTTTGAACATTAATTATACTTAAATTTGACAACTTTGACTAAATGGGCAAATTCCTTGAAAGACCCAAACGACCAAAGCTTGCTTATGAGGAAATAGATAACCTGAATAGCCCTCTATTCATTAAAAAAATTTAATTTGTAGTTTAAAACCATCCCACAAAAACAAACAAACAAAAAAACCCTTGAGGCCCAGGTGTCTTCATTAGTGAAATTCAACCAAAAATTTAAGCAATAATCAATGCCAATTCCATATAAATTCTTCCCCCAAAATCAAAGAAACTTCTAAATGTATTCTTTGAAGGCAGCGTTACTCTGATACCAAAACAAGGCAAAGAAAAAGAAACCCCATGAACAGGGATGCAAAAATTAAAACCAAAATTTTAGTAAATCAAATGCAACAAAATATAAAAAGGATAATACATCACAACCAAGTAGTATATATCTTGCAAATGCAATGTTAATTTATCATTAGAAAATCAAGTAATGTAATTTGCCATATTAACAGGCTAAAAAAAGAAGAACCATATGATCATCTCAATAGATGCAGATAAAGCATTTGACAAAACCTGGCACCCAATCTGATAAAAACTCTCAGAAAACTAGAAACAGAAGGGAACTTCCTCAATCTGATATAGGGAATCTATAAAGAGAAGACGATTAAGAAGGAAGAGGAGAAGGAGAAGGAGAAGGGGAAGAGGAGGTGGAAGAAGAAGAGAAAGAAGAAAAACTACAGGAAAAATTCATACTTAGCAGTGCAAGACTGAATGCTTTCAGCTTATGATAAGGAACAAAACAAGGATATCTGTACTTAACTACTTTTATCCAACATTGTATTGAGGCTCTAACCATGGAAGTAAAGCAAGGGAAAGACATAAAAGGCACTTAAAGTAACCAAAAAGTAAAACTCTCTTTATTCAAGACTATATAATCACTGATACAGAAAATTTAATGGAATTCTCAGTTTAGCTAAGCTACTCCATGGTATTGCTGCTTTGGCATCCATATTGTTTGGCCAAGCAGCCTTTAGGGGCCTTAACCTGACATTAGCCTCATACAAGTACATGCTCTAGACAACAGCCTGCAGAGTCACAGGTAAATACAAGCTCCTGATGTGACTCCTGATATACCTTGTGATAAAGCCTTCCCCACCTGCAGGGCCATCCCTGCAAAGCTTAACAAAACCTCACTCTTTTTCAGTTGAATTACACAATCTGGCCATGGACTAAGAACCCCAAAGCACTCTGGCCATGAACCCTAATAAAGGCAGGTGCCCCAGCTCCTGTTGTTCTACCTATACCTTGCCTTGATCTCCCCATGTGACCCCTCATGGTGTGCCAAGTACTTCCTCCAGAGCCTAGGAATAAACTTCTCCATTTCAATTCCTTTGCGGTCTTTCGTTGAACCTTGGCTCACTATCTAACACCCCAAGGCTATGTAACATGTTAATTTAACAAAGTCAAAACAGGAATTAACAAAAAAGCTGCTAAAGCTAAGAAGTGAGTTTAGTAAGGTGACAGCATAGAAAATCAATACACAAAAATTAACTAACAACAAACAATTGGAAATTGGAATTTTTTTAAATACCATTTATAATATGTTTAAAATATAAAATAGGGAAAATTTGATAAGGCATGTGCGAGATATGTACAGTTAAAGCTATAAAACCTTGCCAAGGGACATTGAAGAGGACCACAAATAAATAGGGAGATATATCATATTCATGGGTTAGAAGACTCAATATTTTAAAATTTGAATTCTCCCCCATTGCTTTATAGATTCAGCACAATCTCAACCAAGATTTCAGCAGATGTTTTTGTTGGTAGAAAATGACAAGCTAATTCTAAAATTCATATGAAAACACAAAGGATCTAGAATAGCCTAAACAACTTTTAAAAAGAAAACAAAGTTGGTGATAAATATTATCAGGTTTCAAGATTTATTATAAAGCTTTAGCAATCAAGACACTGTGGAATTGGCATAAAGATATACAAATAAACCAATGAAGTAGAAGAGGAAATTCAAAAATACACCCTCCTACATATGGACAATTGATGTTTTACAAGGTATAGAGACAATTCAAAGAAGAAACAGTAGACTCTTCGGCAAATCGTATCAAAACCATTCAATATCTGTATGCAAAAAATTTAAAAATGACCTTCAATCCATATCTCATATCATATACCAAAACTAACTCAGGGGTGCCTGAGTGCTCAGTCAGTTAAGTGTCCAACTCTGGCTCAGGTCATGATCTCATGGCTCGTGGGTTCAAGCCCTGCATTGGCCCTCTTGCTGTCAGCACAGAGTCTACTTCAGACCCTCTGTTCCCCTCTCTCTTTCTGGCCTCCACTTGTGCTCTCTCTCTCTCTCTCTCTCTCTCTCAAAAATAAACATTTTTAAAAATTACCTCAAAATGGATCATAGGTGTAACTACAAAACCTAAAACTATGCAACTTGTAATAAAAGGCATAGGAGAAATTTTTTGTGAACTTTGTGTAGACAATGCTTTTTTAGATACAATGCTAAAAGGCTGATACATAAAAGAAAAAAAATGACAAATTGGACTTTATCAAGATGGAAAACTTTTGCTTTCAAAGATGCTATTAAGAAAATAAAAACACAAACCACAGACTGAGAAAATATTTGCAAATTATATGTTTGAGAAAAGACCCTTTAAAAATTCAACAATAACAAAACAACAAAAATGGACAAAAGATTTTAACAGACATTTTGCTAAGATACGTGGATGACAAATAAGTACAGGAAATGATGCACATTATTAGTTATTAGGGAAATACAAATTAAAACTGCAGTGAGAGTCACCTATTCGAATGGCTAAAATGAGAAAGTCTGCTGGCAATACCAAGTGTTGATGAAGATAAACAACTAGAATTCTCCTATAGTATTGATGAAAATGTAAAATAGTAAAAATATTTGGAAAATAATTTTATAATTTTTTAAGAAATTAAACACCTACCTACTGTATTTTCCAGTCATCCACTCCACTAGTTATTTACTGAAAAAAAAAAGGAATTCACACAAAGAATTCATACACAGACTGATACATGAATACTTCTCAAATCTTTGTGTATAATAGCCCAAGGAATCTACAAAAAAAAATTCCTAGACCTAGTAAGTGAGATGAGCAAGTCATAGGATATCAAAACAAACATACAAAATTCAGTATTTCTAGAGAGTAGCAACAATCATATGAAGACTCAAATTAAAAATACAATACCATTTACAATTGTTCAAATAAAATTAAGTGCTTAGGGGTTAGATACGGTTTGAATTGCCCAATTTGACCTTGGATTAGGAAACCCAAAGCACTCTACCCATGGGTAGAGTATAGGACTTGTATGGTGAAAACAATAAAATGCTTATGAAATAAATCAAAGATCTAAACAATGTACATACATACTATGTTCATGGACTGGCAGATTGAACATAGTAAAGAAAGGGAGAATAGGAGTAGAAGACAAAAATAGGAGCAAAGAGCAATGGCAATTAAAAAAAACAATAATGCACATGATAAATATTAATTCAACTATATTAATACCAAAATCAGAGTGGTGCCTGGGTGGCTCAGTCCATTAAACATCCAACTCTGGCTCAGGCCATGATCTCATGGTTCGTGGTTTGAGCCCTGTGTTGTGCTGACACCTCAGAGCCTGGAGTTTGCTTTGGATTTTGTGTCTCCCCCCCCCCCACCCTGCTCCTCCCCTGCTCACACTCTGTCTCTCTCTCTCAAAAATAAGTAAACATTAAAAAAAAACCAAGATCAGAAATGAAAAGGGAGACATCCGTACAGATCCCATGAACATTAAAAGGATAATAAGTACTATGAACAGCTCTATGTTCATAGATTTGGTAACCTAGATGAAATGGACCAATTCCCTAAAAGACATAATCTTCCAAAACACATAGGAAGACACAATCTGAATAAGCCTATATCTATTTTAAAAATTGAATCAATAATTAATAACCTTCCAAAAAAGAAAGCACCAGGCCCAGATGGGTTCACTGGTGAATTCTACCAAATATTTAAGGAAGAAATGATAACAATTATCTACAATTTCTTTCAGAGGATAGAAGCAAATACTTCCTAACACATCCTGTGAGGACAGCATTACCCCAATATCAAAACAAACACATTACAAAAAATGAAAATTATTGACCAACATCTCTCATGAACACAGATGCAAAAATTCTCAACAAAATATTAGCAAATTGAATACAACAATGTATAAAAAGAATTGTATACCACAACCAAGTGGGATTTATCTCAGGTATACAAGACTGGTTCAACATTTGAAAAATAATTAGTGTAATCTATCATATCAAGAGAGTAAATAAGAAAAAAAATCACATGATCTGATTAATAGATGCAGGACAAGCATTTGCCAAAATCCAACATCCATTCATGGTTTAAAAAAAAAAACACTCTCAGTAAAATGGGAACAGAAGGGAACTTACTCATCCTGAATTAAAGATTGCAAAAAATCTACAGCTAACTTCACACTTACTGGTGAGAGCTGAAGGCTTTCCCATTCAGGTCAAGTACAAGGCAAGGATGTGCCCTCTTACCATTCTTCATCATTGTGCTGGAAGTCCTTACTAATGCAGTAAGTTGGGAAAAAGAAATAAATGGTATATAGATTGGGAGGGAAGAAACAAAACAGTCTTTAGTCATAGATGACATGACTGTCTATGTAGAAACTCCAAAAGAATTGACAAAGAAACTCCTGAAACTCATAAGCAATTATAGCAAGGTTGCAGTATACAAGACTAATACACAAAAGCCAATTGCTTTCCTACCTGCCAACAATTAAGTGAAATTTGAAATTAAAAACAGAATGCCATTTATATTAGTACTCCCCCAAAAAATGAAATACTTAGGTATCTAACAAAATATATGCAAGATCTATACAAGGAAAAATAGAAAGCTTTGAAGAATGAAATTTTAAAAAGAACTAAATAAATGGGGAAAGATTCCATGTTCATAGATAGGATGACTCATATTATCAAGATGTCAGTTCTTACCAAATTAGTCTATAGATTCAATGCAATCACAACGAAAATCCTAGCAAGCTAAACTTGTGAATATCAATAAGCCAATTCTAAAATTTATATGGAGAGGTAAAAGACCCGGAATAGCCAACACAATATTGAAGGAGAAGAACAATGTTGGAAGATTGACACTATCTGACTTTAAGACTTACCAGAAAGCTACGGTAATCTAGAGTGTGATATTGCTGAAAGAACAGACAAATGGATCAATGAAGAATAGCCCAGAAATAAACCCAAATACAGCCAACTGATCTTTGACAAAGGAGCAAAGGCAATGCAATGGAGCAGTGACAGTCTCTTCAACAAATGTTTCTGGAATACTAGACATTCACATGCAAAAAAATTGAATGTAGACACAAAACCTTACACCCTTCACAAAAATTAAGCTCATAAAGGGTCAAATTAACTCACAATGGGCCACTTTAAAATGTAAATGCAAAAACACAAAACTCCTACAAGGTAACACAGGAGAAAACCTATATGACCTTGAGTATGCTGATGTCTTTTTAGATACTACACTAAAGACATGATCCATGACAGAAATAATGGATAAGGGGGATTTCTTTAAAATTAAAGACTTCTGGGGTGCCCAGGTAACACAGTCAGTTAAGCTCTTGATCTCTGCTCAGGTCACGATCTCACGGTTTGTGGGTTTGAGCCCTGCATCAGGCTCTGCACTGGTGGTGCAGTGTCTGCCTGGGATTTTGTCTTTCCTTCTCTCGGCCCTCCCCCACTTGGGTTCTCTCTCTCTCTCTCTCTCTCTCAAAATAAATAAATAAACATAATAAAAAATTTTAATTAAAAACTTCTGCTCTGCAAAAGACATATAAAGAGAATGAGAAGACAAGCCACAGACCAGGAGAATATATTTGCAAAAGACATATCTGATAAAGGATGGTTACCTAAAATATGCAAAGAACTCTTACAACACACAATAAGAAAACAAACAACTCAATTTAAAAATGGGCCAAAACCCCAACAAACAACTCACCGAAGAAATTATACACATGACAAATAAGCACATTAAAAGGTGCTCCACATCATACGTCATCAGGGAAATGCAAATTAAAACAACAACGAGATACCACTATCGACTTATCAGAATGGCCAAAATCCAGAACGCTGACACCACCAAATGCTGGTGAGGATATGGAGTAACAAGCACTCTCATCCATTGTTGGTGGGAACATAAAACGGTGCAGCCACTTTGAAAGACAGTTTCGTGGCTTCTTGTACAACTAAGCACAGTCTTATCATATGACTCAGCAATTATGCTCATTGGTATTTAACTAAAGAAAATCACCCGAAAGTTTTTGTCTACACAAGAATCTGCACAAAGAGTTGAGAGCAACTTTTTCAGAATCACCAAAACCTGAAGCAACGAAGATAGTTTTCAGTAGGTGAATGCATAAATAAACAATGGTATACCCAGACAATAGAATATTATTCAGTGCTGAAAAGAAATGAACTATCAAGACATGAAGAGACATGAAGGAATCTCAAATGCATATTGCATAATATGATTCCAAATATAAGACATTCTAGAAAAGGCAATATGATGAAGACAAGAAGATCAGTGATGGGGGCAAGGGATGAACAGGCAGATAACAGAGAATTTTTAGGTCAGTTAAAGTACTCTGTATGATATTATAACGATATATGTCATTACACACTTGTCCAAACAGATAAATGCATGACAGCAAGAGTGAACCCTACGGTAAACTATGGACTCTGGGTGATTATGGTATGCCAATATAGCTTCACCTTTGGTTAAAAAAAATATATCATTCTGGTGGGTGGTATTGATAATGGGGGAGGCCATGTAGGTGTAGGTGCAGGGGCTATATGGGAAATCTCCGTACCTCCAATTTTGTTGTAAACCTAAAATTGCTCTAAAACAAAAGCCTTTTTAAGAAAGCATCCTTAGCCATGATACAAAAGCCTGGTCTATTTAAACAATTGATAAATCGGAAAAAAATAATAATAAAGAAATAAAGAAATAACTGATAAATCGGACTTCATTTAATGAAAAATTTTTGCTCCCTGGAGATGATTATTATCATTACTATTATTTTAAAGTTTTATTTATTTAAGTAATCTCTACATCCAACATGGGGCTCACGGCCCCGAGATTAAGAGTTGCATCCTTTTTTAGGGGCACGTAGGTGGCTCAGTTGACTAAGTGTTTGACTTGGGCCCAGGTCATGATCTCACAGTTCATGAGTTCTCTGCTGTCAGCACAGAGCCTACTTCGGATCCTGTGTTCCCCTCCGTCTGCTCCTCCTCTGCTCGAGTGCTCTCTCTCTCAAGAATAAACAAAGAGTTGCATCCTTTTATAACTGAGTCAGCCAGGTGTTCCTGGAAGACCTTATTAAGATGAAAAAAACAAGCTACAGACCAGGAGAACCCATTTGTAAACCACATATCTCACAACAGACTCAGATCTAGAATGTATAAAGAACTCTCAGAACTCAAAAGTAAACAAACAAACAATTCAATTAGAAAATGGGCAAAAGACATGAGGAGACATTTCATCAAAGGTGATATACAGATGCCAAGTAAGCATGAGAAAAAGCTGAATATCATGAGCCGTTGGGGAAATGCAAATTAAAACCACAATGAGGTATCACTACATACTCATCATGACAGCTAAAATAAAAAATAAAAACAGTGGTAAAAGCAAATGGTGGCTAAGCGGCAGAGAAACTATCATTCATACATTGTTGGTGGGAATGTAAATGGTACACTTTGGGAAGCAAGTTAGCAGTTTCTTGAAAACTACATGTGAAACAACAGTATGACCCACCAATCGCGGAATCTGGGTGTTGATTCCAGAAAGATGAAAACTTGTGTTTGTCCAAAAACGTATACAAAATTGCTCATGGAAGCTTTGTTTGTAATAGGCAAACCTGGAAACAACCAAAATGTCCCCATGTAACAACTTCTCCCTGCCCCTGCCAGCTCCTAGCAACCTACATTCTACTTTCCGTCTCTGAATTTAACTACTCTAGGCACTTATACAATGCCCTCAAGGTTCATCTATGCTGTAGCATAGGTCAGAATCTCCTTCCTTTTTAAGGTGGAATAATACTCCCTTTTACGTATATACCGCCTTTTGTTCATCCATCCATCCATTGATGGGCATGCATTGCTTCCACCTGGTGGCCGTTTTGACTAATGTTGCTCTGAACATGTGTACGGATCTGGAATTTCTGAAGGTGTGCCCCAGGACTCTGTTTCATAAACTCCTCTGGTGACTCTAATATACTTTATTTATTTTTTAAATATGCTTTATTCTTATAATTTTTTTTAATGTTTATTTATTTTGAGAGAGAGACAGAGTACAAGAGGGGGATGGGGCAGAGAGACAGGGAGACACAGAATCGGAAGCAGGCTCCAGGCTCTGAGCTGTCAGCACAGAGCCCAACGCGGGGCTTGAACTCATGAACTTCGAGATCATGACCTGAGCCAAAGTCCAACACTCAACCAACTGAGCCACCTGGGCGCCCCTCTAATATACTTTAAAAGTTTGTGAACCACTGCTCTAATTCAGGATTTCCTCACGTGTAGATGGGCAAGGATTTGGGGTAACCCTCACACACTATTATAGAGATCTGACTCACACACGAGAATGTCAGTCTTTTTCAAATTTTATGAATCATTCTGGTAAGATCAAAAGAAAAACCTTGGTTTGGTATTATTTCTCTTGAACACCTAGTTCCAATTTCCCTTTTTAAGAAAGAGAGAGCAGCCCGTGGATTCAGAGGCATCGGATTCTTCAGCAGACAATAAAAGCAGGGAGAACTCAGTGACATTGTTTTTCATTGTATTGGTCAGTTGCATGACTATAAATTCCAAATGGTTTCTGACTTATGATAATAATGTAGCGTTGCTTTTTAATGAATCTACTTATTATTTTTGTTTAAACTGAGCGATTTTTTTAAGCAAAAAAATATGGCCAGAGGTGTGTGAATAGGGCAAAACCTTGGGTAGCGACATGCCAGAGAATCAAGTCTGGGAAACACCGCTTCAAGGAACATTAACATTTGGAGTTTGCTCTCAACGTTTGGCACATGGAATGAGGAGAGCACCACACACTCACACACAGAAGCACACATCTAAGGCACTCGGTGGATGGCTCCTACATGCAGACATGGGATGGCACCTGCCACGTGCAGAAAGGCAGAGAAGCTTCCCCAGCAACCTCTTAAGCCAGAAAATCTTCACCCAAGCCTTAGAAGTGTGAGACGGCGATGCTCTTTGCACTTTCTGGAAGGGTTTTCTTTTTCTCTTCCCTTAGTGTTGAGTAGTAAAATTATTTAAAGGCTTCAGCCTGTCCAGACTGTGATACGGGGTCACCAAACAAGAGAGGCAAACATGTTCAACCACTGGCAGCTGGGATTAGAAACCCCAGCTGGGATTAGGCAGTTTGTGCCCCAGGTGGGGGCCCTCTTCTTCTTCGACTCAGATCTACCCAGAACGTGGCAGGTTTCTAGCTTAGGTGACAAGAAGCTGCCCCTAACAGTTACACTGTGAGCTAACGACAGTAGCTGCCACTGCATGGACTGTGTGCCTGGCACCGACCTCTCTCTCATTAATTCTCACAACGCCCTAAAAGCTGACACTCAGCTCCATTCCGTGAATGAGGCAATGAGCTCAGAGACATGAAGAGACCGACTCAAGGCACACAGCTCAGACTCGGGCCTGCCGGGCTTCCAAAATCTGCTTCACCATAAGTCATCATTTTGTCCAAGTTCTTTGCGACCTTGGCTTACTGCTCCACTGGCCGTTTGCTTTCCCTTGCGGTTTGCAAAGCAGAGACCCAGGAGAACAACTCCTGAGCAACAGCCCCTTCAAGATGCCACAGTTTTGGAACTCTACATCGGTCTACGAACATCTGTGGGACTTGATTAGGATTTCTGCTTGTTTGAATTTTCATGTTCTCAAAATATGGTTTCTAGTTACCACTCAAGTTGGCCACACGATGGAAAGATGGAAAGGGGCCTTTCGTTTCCCATATTTCTAGGGCAGTTCATCCAGGCGGTGGCCTTATTAGGAAAAAGGAAAAGATGGGTTAGCAGATGAAGATTTACTGGCTGACAGCAGAAAATACTGTCAGGTGTATGTGCAGTGGTCCCTTGTGTGTGTGTGTGTGTTTCCTCTAAAAATCTTGCATTCTGAAATACACATACAGTCACTTTAAAAGGTTTCTGGTGTCCGTAAGTCCTGTGACACATCATCCCAATGAGAAAGTTTCCAAAACTCTTTTTCAAGCACTGGTGCATTTTTGAAAGAAAACAAACAAACAAACAAACCAAGCATACAGTCCTTAAAAACAAAAGTTACAGATTACACATCCGCTAAGGCAGCTTATTAAACTTATTTTAAAACCCCTGGCGTTTTGAAAACAGGGCAGGAGATGATTTAGGGGGTAATTTACTAGGTTCCTCTCCCCCAGAGAACATCTGAGAACATTTTCTCTAATAATAAAAGGCAAAGTACATGCAGTTGTGTAAACCGCAAATGCCCCACCAGTGCGTGAGTGAAGAAGCTCGCCAGCCTAGAGAAAGACCTTTCTGGTGTCTTCCGCAGAAACGATTTCCCCAGCGCTCTCCTGAGTTCAGTAGCGTGATCTCAGGGCGTGGAAGAGGCAATTCTTGCGCTGGAAACATTCCGTGTGGAAGACATTATCCCAAATGAGTGTAAAGAGAACACATGTAAGCGGCGTGAGCTTGCAAACTCAGAGGGGAGGTCTCTTGTCACCGCTGTTAGTACTCCCCCCACCCCCACCCCCACGCCCAGCGGAAGCAGCGTCCCGAGAGCTGTTCAAAAAGCTTGGGAGGGGTGGGGGTGCTGCTGCTCATCCGCAAAACAAGACGCCTTCCCCAGGCAGGGGGTGGGGGGGGATGAATTAAAGGGGATTCTTAAATTTGGGAGAACCCTCAGCAAAAGAAATAAAAAATGAGAAGAGCACCGACGTGAGTCTGCCTGTTGCAAGAGTAGCATCTACGGAGCGCCCAGGGGAAAGGCAGAGTAGGGAGCTGAGCGCGGAGGGGCGCTGGGGGAGGGAACTTCGGCGAGCGTGTGGGTGCGGCAGCCCCAGGCTTCTCCACCTCTAACCCCCAGAAATCCCCCCGGTGGTCTCGTTAAAACGCAGAGTCTGATCCCTTTGATCGAGGTGGGGCGGGGGGAGATCTGCATTTCGGACGAGCTCCCAGATATTACAGCGACCGCCGGCCCGAGGACCAAACTGAATAGCAAGGGATTTATTTGCCCCCTGTGGTGAAACAAGCCCTCCGGGGTTAGAGCAGAAGCGGGGCTTTCTGAAGCCTTCGATCAACCTCTAGGGTAGTAGCGACCTTAGAAAAGCAAGGACAGAAACAAACTGGACGGGCAGGGATGGGGCTGAAAACTGGC
This sequence comes from Panthera uncia, assembly GCF_023721935.1. Lineage (NCBI taxonomy): Eukaryota > Metazoa > Chordata > Mammalia > Carnivora > Felidae > Panthera > Panthera uncia. The sequence goes on along the minus strand of NW_026057577.1, from coordinate 11,087,015 downwards.
CAGAGGCAGGACCACGGTCCGAGAGGCTTTATGACAAGCAGGGTCTCTGCAGGGCAGCGGGGGGTGGAGGCGCTCGCCTTTTGGCTCTGCAAGCAAGCGTCGCGAGGGGTGGGGGCTTTGCGGGGAAGCGCAGGAGACGCGCACTGGGACGCAGGTAGCAGCGGGACTCCCAGCTAGAGCGGGGGACCGGGGCCCGCCTGTCCTTACCTGCGCTCGCCTTGGTCCGTGTAGATGCTGAAGAAGAGCCCCTCCCTGAGGTCCCGGTACACCAGGCCCGAGAAACTGAGATGCAGCTCATACCGGCTCCCGGGCTGCAGGGTCGCGCCGAGCTCCAGGACCATATACTGCATGTCGAAAGCGAACCACACGTCGTCCACGGGCACGCGACCCACCGCGCCGTCTCGGGGGCCAGAGGACAGAGGACCCCGCACCTCGGCGCTCTCGCAGTCCAGGAAGAGGCTGTGCAGCAGCAGCCGCGCGGTGGCCGCGGTGCAGCGCACGGTGATGTTCACGCGGCCGGTGAAGCTCAACGTCGGAGACTGGAACTCGTTCGGACGCAGCCGGGGCCACAGCTCCAGCTCATAGTGCAGCGGCACGAGCCAGGGCGGCAGGCGCAGCTGGTCCCAGGGGCCCGGGGGTCGCCAGTGGCCCGGGGTGGCCGTACCCGCCGGTTCACGAGTGGGGCGGGGCGGCCAGGTGGGCAGCTGCTCCTCCTGCGTGCCGCGCGGCGAGGACGCGGCGTCCGGGACCCCGCTGTGATGGAGGTCGGACGGCTGGACGCGCGCGCAGCGGCCGTACAGGGCGGCGAGCACCGCCAGCGCCAGCAGGAGCGCGGCGGCCAGCGCGGCCAGCAGCAGGGCTACCGCGCGGCTCACGTAGAAGCCAGAGCTGGAAGGGGGCCCCATGGCAGGGGCCGGGGCGAGGGCCGGGCGACAGCCGGGAGACCTCGGCGGCTCAAATCGTGGCCCGGGTGCTCAGTGATGGGACCCCCTTCGCTCTTCTTCTCTGTACCGTCCCGCCTCCTCCTCCGCGAGGAGCTGAGGAGACAGGAGCGAACGGTTGGGACCACGGCTTCCCCCTCCCAGCTAATCAGATCCAGGTCCCTGCCCACCCACCCCCGCCCCGCCGGAGCCTGGGGAAGAGGCGGATCCCGCGCACCGCAGCACGCGCCCCTTTGGGTCCAAGGGAAAAGACCTCGCACAAGAGGCTTCCAGAGTCGACGCGCGAAAGGGACGGTCGGACCACACTCGAACTTAGACACTTCCGACGAGGATGTTTGGATTCATGGGATTTGTTAGATGCGCCCCAGTGCGGTCTCAGGTGTTGTCGGAAAAGAGACAAGTGCAGGGCCCACGCTGCTCCTTGACTGCCGGACGGTCTGCGGACAGCACACCTGCTGGCCACCAGCTGGGGAAGCGAGGGCTAGGGGTTGGGTGAGGGGCTTAAGGATCAGAACTTTTAGAGACGCACTCTGAAATGACCCTCAGAAGGACATCCACGCCATCAGAACTAACTCCCGGAGCCAAACCGTTGGCCCTACATTCGCCTCCTGAATACGCTCCGGACTCACGCTGCCCAGGCAGAGAGTGCGAAGATGGAGACAAGGCCAGGAGTCCCCGAGCCTTTCCGAGCTGGCGAGGCGGGGCTGGAGGAGGGGCCGACCGAAAGGCAAGGGGAGTTCCTCCGGGGCTGCGAGGTGGAGAGGGGTCGTCCATGGGAAAGGGGACGTTCTGATTTCCAAACCGGTCCGTTTCAAGCCATAGTAGTGCGGCCAGCCTTTCCACTCGGAAACTGCCGGGGCGGGACCCGTGTCCCAGGCGGTGCCCCAGTCGGTGAGATCTTTGGCTTGCTGGGCATCTGTTTGCTATTTAGCCCGTGCTGCAGGGAGAGTTCCCCGGCCTGGGAGCGGAGCTCCGAGTCTGCAAGCACGCGCTCGCGTGCATTGCGAATGGGGTTGCGCGTACTCCGGAGGCACTGGGGGAGGCGAGAGGGTGGTTAAAAATTCTCTTGCTGGCTGAAGATTTACTTGAGCGCATCCCATCTTCAGACTTTCAGAACTCAGAGAAATTTTCCATCTCTGCCAGAAAACAGTCTTCACGCTCCTGCTAGGTCCCATCCAAGGAGGAAACCCCTCCACCTGAGTTCAGAGGTGGGGTAAACCAAGGTGATTCCCCTGGCAAATTGACCTTCCCAATGAAATTAATCACGTTAAAAATAAACTTCCGGAACGGGACAGGGCGGAAGAAGGAAACTTCGACACCAAGCTCACACAGATGGTTGTGCTGTAATCTGTAGACAGACCCGTGTCCTGATTACAGGTTTGACCTGCTTTCTTCAGCAATGAAATGATCATATTTTTTTTAATTTTTTTTAACGTTTATTTATTTTTGAGAGAGAGACAGAGCATGAATGGGGGAGGGTCAGAGAGAGGGAGACACAGAATCTGAAACAGGCTCCAGGCTCTGAGAGGTCAGCACAGAGCCGGAGGCGGGGCTCTAACTCACAGACTGTGAGCTCATGACCTGAGCCGAAGTCGGACACTTAACTGACTGAGCCACCCAGGCGCCCCTAAACGATCATATTTGAAAATAATGGTGGGGTGGCCACCTTCCAGAAGGTCCTGGGTAGAGCTGAGGGAGAAACAGCTCCTTCTGTTGGAACTGTGCGCTACTGAGCTAGTGGGGTGTCCCAGATGTAGAGCTAATAATTGTCCTCACCACCCACAGGACAATTTCTTGAAGGATTCCAGACTCCCAAGGAAATGTTAAAGAGATAAAAGGAGTCATTAACTGAGTTACTTCAAATTCATATTAGAGGTGTTCCTCCCCTCAGTTTGTCATTAAACAAATAGAAATTGGCCACCACACAGACTCAAAGTAATAAAATGGCACCAAATGATTCTGAGAAATCGTTCATGTCACTCAAAAGTTGCTAAATAACACACTAGCTGAGTCATGCTTATGTCAATTACTTAAAAACTGGAGAATATTATTACATGAAATTTCTGACACTTCAGGGAAAGAATAGTTCTGGGAAATAGACCATTTGCCAGGAATACATTCACTAAAAATTCTAACAAAATTCTTTTTTTTTTTTTTTTTTCAAGTAGGCGTCACGACCAGCACCAAACCCCAAGGCGGGGCTTGAATTCATGACCCTGAGATCAGGACCTGAGCTGAGATCAAGAGACCCATGCTTAACAGACCGAACCACCGAGGTGCCCCTAAAAACAAACAAATAACTTAAGGAGATGCTCAGAAAATCCACTCACTATTCAGACCAGCTAAAAGCAGTGATTCTCAACTGGAGGTGCTTTTGCTGACTCTCTCCTGGACATTTGACAATTTTTGGAGACTTTCGATTGTCACAGCTTTGAAGGGTGGGCGGGGGTGGGGGATTGGGGGAGCGAGTTCTATTGGCATCTAGTGGGTAGAGGTCCAGGCTTTTATATACTGTCCAAATGGGACTTCACCTTTGCATCTTTGTACCTATTTACTTTTGTTTATGCTTATGCTTTGACATGTCTATTATTCTTGCATCTTTAAAAAAAATTTTAAAAGCTTTATTTATTTATTGAGAGAGCACACACGGGGGAGGGACAGACAGAGAGGGAGAGAGAGAGAATCCCAGGCAGGCTCTACATTATCAGCCCATCGCAGGGGTCAAACTCATGAACAGCGAGATCCTGACCTGAGCTGAAACCAAGAGTCCAAAGCTTAACCGACTGAGCCACCCGGGTGCCCCTATTCTTCCATCTTTATATCTTGGTACTTATTATGAACTTCTGTGATACTTTATTATTTCCCTTGGGCCATATGACTCAATTTTTCTTTTCATTTTTCTTCATTTACTTTGAAAATCTGATTTTTTTGAATGGGTAATATAGTCATAAGGCTCAACAATCAAAACAGTATGGACAGTTATGTTGAGATATGTTGCTTCCACTGCTTCCATAGTTTTTATGTGTATCTTCTCTGTGTTTCCTTATACAATTGCATACTCTTGTATCTCTCCCCTTTCTTACATAAGAAATAGTGTAGTAAAGTGCACTCTGCACCTTGCATTTTCATTTAACATTATATTCTGGGGATCTTTCCATATCACTCCACAGATATCTTTCACATTCATTTCTACAGCTGCATTGTATGGCTATACTATTGCAGAGATTTTCCTAGTTTGGTTATTTGGAAGGATTCACCAGACTCCACAGAGTATCTTCACATAGGCTTGTATTTCAAGGCACAGGAGGGGCGCCTGGGTGGCTCAGTCGTTTAAGCGTCCGACTTCAGCTTAGGTCATGATCTCACGGTCTGTGGGTTCGAGCAATGCGTCATACTCTGTGCTGACAGCTCAGAGCCTGGAGCCTGCTTCTGGTTCTGTGTCTCTCTCTCTGCCCCTCCCCACTCACGCTCCTCTCTCTGTCTCTCTCTCTCTGGAAAACAAAGGCAAAGGATACAGTGCAGCAACAGAGATTACAGACAAGTATAGGAGGTCAGAGAGACATCACCAGTGCCAGCTCCCCAAGGGCCCTTATTTGCATAAACGGTCCCTGCTGTGTCACCAGCTCAGTCCACCAAGGTCTGTGAGAGGAACCTTGTTTACAGAAAGCTCAAAGGAGAAACTCTTAGAGAACCCCTTTTAAATAATCAAGCCAGGTATATCAGACCCATAAATCCAACTGCAAACTACCAGTAACAAAACTAACCCTAGGGGTCTCCAGGGAGAATTTCAGACCTGAGTCAACACATAATAAATTGATCAAGAGTCAGAAACCAAATAACCAGAATTAAGGCAGAGGAAGGAGCATTGAAAATCCTCTCCTCCGTGAAAGCAAGGTGAATGCTGGAAAAAAATGGTCTGAATTAACTATTTCAGAACTCTGGGAAATAGCCAAAATCTTGGAGCAATCTGGAGAGTGTTTGTTCAAAAATAAACAAACAGCCCAATCTCAGTTAAAAAGAAACAAACCTGAGCTTTATAACATTCTAACTTGCTTTATTCTCATTTCCTTCTTCTCAGCTCTGCAGTAGCCTTAAAAATCAACAGCCTGGGGGCGCCTGGGTGGCTCAGTCGGTTGAGCTCCGACTTTGGCTCAGGTCACGATCTCGCGGTCCGTGAGTTCGAGCCCCGCATCGGGCCCCTGTGCTGACAGCTCAGAGCCCGGAGCCTGTTTCAATTCTGTGTCTCCCTCTCTCTGACCCTCCCCCATTCATGCTCTGTCTCTCTCTGTCTCAAAAATAAATAAACGTTAAAAAAAAATTAAAAAAAAAAATCAACAGCCTGCTATCATGGTGCAAATCAGTAGCCTGGCCACCACTGGAAGGAGCATATAGTCCCTTTAAAGACCCTTGAAAGCCTCATTCTCAGAGAATTGTCATATTTGAACTACCGGGGGGTTCCCTGGAAGACTGCTCTCAAGGTTATCTTTATTTGACCTGATTCACAGTTCAGTCTGTGTGAACAGCCTTTCCTAAGGGGCACTGGTTGAAAATAACCATAGGCAATTGTTTAATTTTGCAACTGCCTGAGGCGGGCAAACAATTGAAGCAAACATTAAGCTTGTCAGAAAGTTTAAAAGGAAACGTTCAGGAATTATATATCTAGAGGGGGCTTTGAAAAGCTCCAACAGATTCCTGAAAAACTAAAAGGCCATATGCCTGCTATAGGCCGTGCACACGACTAAGGCTACCCACATGCTTGGAAAAGACCCAAGAAAGCCCTAAGCACATCCAGCTTATCTTGAGGCATTGCTCAAACTGGATGTCAAGCCTAAGACAGAGTTGTCGACTGCCTGGTTGAATGTTGAAGGGATACCTCAACACCTACACAGAGCCCCTTGGCAAAACCTGGGAGATTTAGGGGGCCTGGGTGGCTCAGCAGGTTGAGTGTCTGACTTCAGCTCAGGTCATGATTTCACAGTTCATGGGTTCAAGCCCCACATTGGGCTCTCTGTTGTCAGTGCAGAGCCCGCTTCAGATCCTCTGTCCCCCACTCTCTCTGTGCCCCTCCTGCTCACACTCTCTCTCTCTCTCTCTCAAAAATAAATAAAAACATTTTTAAAAATCTTAAAAAATGGGAGATTTACTGGTTCCAGGTATTCAGGGGACTCTCTGTCTCACCATTAGCTGACCTCTAAGCTAATGAGCAAAGACATAAGTAGCCACCAAAACAAAGAATACAGACTTTACTGAATTCGTTCAGAAAAGCCTCTAAGCATACAAATAACTACAACCATAATCAGCAACAACAAGTCCTGAAAGGGCAAGAGATCTTAGACTTGTCAAATTATTTAACATATTGTGTTTCCCACAGCAACAAAAAATTATGAGACATACAAGGAAACACAAATGTATGCCCATACACAGAGAAAAGTCATCAATAGAAAGTGTCCCTAAGGACTTTCAAACATTGGATTGGGTTTATTAGACAAAGACTTTGAATTAGCTATTTTAAATAAGGTTGAATGAACCAAAAGAAACCATGTCTAAAGAGCTAAAGGGAAGTAGGGGAATAATATCTCATCAAATGAAAAATATCAATAAAAAGATTAAGACCTAAAAAAATGAATCAAATAGAAATTCTAGAGCTGAAAGTGCATTAACTGAAAATTTAAAAATCACTAAAGGGCCTTAACAGCAGGTTTTTTTTCGTTTTTTTTGTTTGTTTGTTTTTTATCGGAAAGGAGAAATAATCAATGAGATTGAAGATAGGCTAAATGAGATTATTCAGTCTGAGTAACATAAAGGAAAAAAGAACAAAGAAAAATGAAGAGGGCTTAACAGAACTGTGGGATACCATCAAGCTGACTAGTGTACAGATTGTAGAAGTTCCAGAAGGAAAATAGCAAGAGAAGGGAGCAGACACATGACTTGAAGAAATAATGTCCAAAAATTCCCCCAATTTTTTGCAAGAATCAAATCTACAAATCTAACAAAGCTCAACAAATTGCAAGTAGGATAAATTCAAAGAAATGTGTACCAAGACACATTATACTCAAACTGTCGACAGCCAAGGACAAAGAGAGAATCCTGCAAGCAGCAAGGCAGATGTGATTTTTCACATACAAGAGACTCCCATTAAGACTACCAGCTGACTGTTCATCAGAAATCTTGGAGATGAGAAGGTTGATCTGTTCAAAGTGCCAGAAAAAAAATCCCTATCAACTGATAATTCTATATCCAGCAAAACTGTTCTTCAAAAATGAGGGAGACATAAGACATTCCCAGATAAACAAAAGCTGAAGGTGTTTGGAACCACTCAAAGAAGAAATAAAGATCTCTGAGAAAGGTAAACAGATCGGCAATTATAAAAGCTAGTAGTATTGTAATTTTTGGTTTGTAAGTCCATTTTTTAATTCTCTATGTGATTTAAAAGACAAGGCATAGAGGTGCCTGGGTGGCTCAATCAGTTGAGCATTTGACTCCGGTTCAGGTCATGATCTCAGAGTTCTTGAGTTCAAGGCCCACAGTGGGCTCGCTGCTGTCAGCACAGAGCCTGCTTCAGATCCTCTGGCCACCTCTCACTGCCTCTCCTCCGCTAGTACTCCATCTCTCTCAAAAATAAATAAACATTTTTAAAAAAAGACAAAGGCATAAAGACAAATATTAATTTATGTTATTGAACACACGATGTATAAAGATGTAGTCTGTGCCATCATTAACCGGAAGGGGGGATTGAACTGTATGGGAGCAGAGTCTTTGTATGTTACTGAAGTTAGTTTGTATAAATTCAAATTAGGTTGGTATGACTTTAGAATGTTAAATATAATCCCCCTGGAAATTACAAAGAAGATCTTTAGATTATATACATAATGAAATAAGAAAGGAATCAAAATATTTCAATCAAATATCAACTAAACACAAAAGAAGGCACTAATGGGGGAAATGGAAAAAAATTACAAGACATATAGGAAACGTATAGCAAAATGGCAGAACTAAATCCCTCCTCATAGTAATTTTCTTTAAATGTAAATGAATTAAACTCTGCAACCAAAAGACAGAGATTGGCAGAATGATTTTTTTCTAAACATGACTTAGTTATCTGTTGTCTACAAGAGACTCATTTTAGATCCAAAGACATGTGTTCAATGTGAAAGAAGGGAAAACAATATTCCATGCTTATAGTGACCAAAAGAGAACTGAGCTGGCTATACTAATATCAGACAAAATAGACTTTTAATCAAAAAATGTTACAAAAGAAAAAGGATATTACATACCAGTAAGAGGTTCAATACAGTAAGATGTAAGAATTATAAACATTTATACACATCTATAACATATCCTCAAAATACATAAAGCAAAAATGAACAAAGTCTAAGGGAGAACTAGACAGTTCCACAATAATATTCTACAATAATAGTTGGAGACTTCAGCATCCCACTTTCAATAATGGATAGATCAATCAGCTGGGTAATAAGTAAGGAATTAGAAGACTTGAACAATACAAGAAACCACCTAGGCCTAACAGTCTATACACAACATTCCACCCAAACAACAGCAGAATACCCATTCTTTTCAAGCACACCTGAGATTTCTCCATGGATAGGCCATATGTTAGGCCAGAAAACAATTCTCAATTAATTTAAAAGAAAGACATTATTCAAAGCATCTTTTCTGAACATAGCAAGATGAAGTCAGAAATAAATAACAGAAAGAAAATTGAAAAATTCACAAATATGTGGAAATTAAACAACACAAATCTCAAACAACTAATGGGTCAATGCTCAGAGGGAAGTTGATAGCTATAAATGTATAAATGTCTACATTAAAAAAGAATAAAGATCTCAAATCAGTAACCTAAATTTAGCAAACTAAAGTTGAAAATAGGAAATAATAAAGACTAGAGTGGAGACAAAGAAAATAGAGAATAGAAAAATAATAGAGAAAATCAATGGAAATAAATATGGTTCCCGGAGAAGATCAACAAAATTGACAAACCATTGGTTAGACTGACAGAAAAAAAAAGACAGAAGACATAAAAAAATGAAATCAGAAATTAAAGTGGAGACATTACTATCAGCTTTACAGAGATCAAGAGGAATATAACAGAAAATATAAGCAATTATATGCCAGCAAATTAGTTAACTCAAAGAAATGGACAAATTTTCTGAAATACACAAATTACTTAAGCTGACTCAAAAAGAGATCAAAAATCTCAACAGACTACAACAAGTAAAGAAATTGAGGGGCTCCGGGGTGGCTCAGTCAGTTAAGCTTCCAACTTTGGTTCAGGACATGATCTCATGGTCCATGAGTTCAAGCCCTGCATCTATGCTGACAGCTCAGAGCCTGGAGCCCACTTCAGATTCTGTGTCTCCCTCTCTCTCTGCCCCTCTCCTGCTTATACTCTGTCCTCTCTTTCAAAATAAATACATAAACATTAAAGAAAAATCTTTATGAATATAGTTGCAAAATTCTCAGAAAATATTAGCAAATAAAATCCAGGAGAGTTAAAAGGATTATTCATCATGACCAAGTGGAATTTGTACCTCAAATGGAAGGGTGGTTCAACACAAGAAAATGCATCAACACATTAATAGAGCATGATCATCTCAATTGATACAGAAAAAAAGCATTTCACAGAATACAACCTTTTATTTATAAAAACTTATATTGATAAAACTTCTCAGACACTAGGAATAGAAGGAAAGTTACTCAACATGATAAAGAATATTTATGAAAAGCCCACAACTGATAACATATTCAACAGTGAAAGACTGAATACTACCCCCCCCCCAAGATCAGGAACAAGACAAGCATGTTTGCCTTTATTGCTGCTATTCAACATTGTACTGCAAGTTCTAGCCAGAGCTATTAGACAAGAAAAAAATAAATAAAAGCAACCCAAATTGGAAAGAAAGAGATAAAATTACCTCTGTTTGCAGAAGACATGATCCTATGTACAGAAAATCCCAAAGAATTCACATGAAAAGTATTGTAGCTAAAAAATGAACTCAGCAAAGATGCAGGATATAAGATCAACACACAAAAATCAGTTCTGTTTCTATATGCCAGCAATGAACAGTCTGAAAGTGAAATTGGGAAAGCAATTCTGTTTAAAATAGCATCTAAAAGAATCAAATACTTAGGAATAAATCGAAACAAGAAAGTGAAAGACTTATATGATGAAAATGATAAAACATTGCTGAAATGATTTAAAGAAAATCTAAATAAATGGAAACATATCCCATATTCATCAATAGGAAAACTTAACATTGTTAAGATGTTAATGTCACACAAAATGACATACAGATTCAACACAATCCCTATCAAAATCCCAACAGCCTATTTCACTGAAATAGAAAAGCCGGTACTCAAATTCATATGATTTACAATGGCCCCAAATAGCCAATGTAATCTTTAGAAAGTTGATGGACAGACACTTCTTGACTTTGAAATTCAATATAAAGCTAAAGTAATTAAAACAGTGTGGCACTGGCATGGGGATAAATATATAGATCAACAGAATAAAATAGCCCAGAAATAAAGTTTTGTATATGGTCAGTTGATTACAATTGTATTTCTTTAGAGAGAGATAGAGAACGTTGGGGAGGGGCAGAAGGAGAGGAAGAGAGAGATTCTTAAGCAGGCTCCACACCCAGAGCAGAACCTGACGTGGGGCTCCATCTCACAACCGTGAGATCATGACCTGAGCCGAAATCAAGAGTCAGATGCTTAACCAACTGAGCTACCCATGTGCTCCTGGTCAGTTGACTTTTCACAAGTATGCTGAGACTGTTCAATGGGGGAAGGACAGTCTTTTCAACAGATGGTGCTAGGAAAACTGGATATCCATACACAAAAGAATGAAACTGGAACCTTACTTCACACCATCTAAAAATAATAAACTCAAAGTGGATCAAAGACCTAAACATAAAAGCTAAAAACCTAAAACTTGTAGAAGAAAACATTGGAGAAAGTATTTATGACATGGGATTTGGTGATGACTTCATGAATGTATATATTAATAATTATATTTATGAATATGAGCATAGTAATTAACGTTAATATAATTATGTTATATATTAATAGTTATATTATAATGTAATTATTAATTAATATAATATTGATATACTACAATAATACTAATATGTTATTTTGTTAATATAGAAACAACTCCTACAATTCAACAACAAAAAACAAACAACCCAATTCAAAAATGGGAAAATGACTTGAATCGACAATTCTCCAGAGAAGACAGGCAAGCAGTCAAATAAGCACATAAAAAGATGCCTCACATCATTACTTATTAGGGAATGCAAATTAAAACCACAATGAGATACAATCTCATACCCATTAGGATTGCTACAATTAAAAAAAAAAAAGTAAACTAAGTATTGGCAAGGATGTGGAAAAACTATCATGCATTGCTGGTGGGAACGTAAAATGATGCAGCCTCTGTGGAAAACAGTTTGGTGGTTTCTCAAAAGATTAAACACAGAACTTCCATATGACCAAGCATATCCTACTCCTATGTATATATATCCATAATAATTGAAAACAGGGAATCAAAAAGACATTTGTATACCAACATTCATAGCAACATTTCTCACAACACCCAAAAGGTGGAAACCCAAATGTCCAGCAACAGATGAGTGTATAAACACAATGTGGTATATACATACAATGGAATATTATTCTGCCATGAAAAGGATTGAAAGGTTGATTTATGCTACATGGATGGGATTTGAAAGCATGCTTAGGAAAGTAAGCTGACACAGAAAAGTAAATATTGTGTGATCGTGTGAGGTTATATGATGTTACCTGGAAGAGGCAAACACACAGAGACAGAAGGCAGGTTAGAGGTTACCAGGACCTGGGGGGAGGGGAAAGGGAAAATTATTGTTTAATGGGTAAAAAGTTTTTGTTGGGATTGATGAAAAAGCTTCAGGTATAGATAGTGGTAATGTTTACACAACAGTGTGAATGTATTTAATGCCATTGAATTATACACTGAGAAATGGTTAAAATGGTAAAGCTTATGATATATATAGAGATAGATATATATGATATATATATCATGTACACACATATATATGATATATATACATTATATATATATATACCATTAAAAACAGACTGTAAATCTAAGCATAATAGTAAGATTTTATTATTAATAGTGATCAAGATCTATTACTCAATAAAATTCAAGAATATGCAGACAGCATTAGGTTAAGAGTTGTTGTCACTGTCTGGGTGTTTTAGTCCATGAATGCTTGTTTACAATTGTATGTGTTGCTTTGGAAATGTAACAGTTGAGCTTCTAGGGGAAAAAATAAGAATCTTTTTGGAAAAAATGAATACTATGTTGGAATAAAAGATTAGAAGAGGGGTGCCTGAGTGGCTCAGTCAGTTGAGGGCCCAATTCTTAATATTGGCTCAGGTCATGATCCTAGGGTCATAGGATCAAGCCCCAAGTCAGGCTCTGAGTTGAGCGTGTAGCCTGCTTAAGATTCTCTCTCTTTCCCTCTGCCTCCTCCCCCACTCAGTGCCTCTCTCTCTATCTCTCTCAAAAAAAATTAAAAAAAAAAAAAAAAGGACCAGGGGCACCTGGGTAGCTCAGTCGGTTAGCCATCCAACTCTTTTTTTTTTAAGGTTTTCTTTTAATGCTTATTTATTTTTGAGAGAGAGAGAGGGAGAGAGAGAGAGAGAGAGAGAGAGCAAGCAGGGGAGGGACAGAGAGAGAAGAAGACACAGAATCCGAAGCAGGCTCCAGGCTCTGAGCTGTCAGTACAAAGACCAATGCGGGGCTTGAACCCAAGCATGAACCGAATTGTGAGATCATGACCTGAGCTGAAATCGGATGCTTAACCGACTGAGCCACCCAGGCTCCCCAAATGATTGTGGCTCGGGTCATGATCTCATGGTTTGTGAGATCGAACCCCACATGGCCGCTGACAGTGCAGAGCCTGCTTGGGATTCTCTGTCTCCCTCTCTCTCTGCCCCTCTTCCAGTTGCGTTCCCTCTCTCTCTCTCTCAAAATAAATAAACATTAAAAAAAAAAAAAAGACCAGAAGAAATACGAAAAAAGAAAGTGGGGTACCTGGGTGGCTCAGTTGGTTAAGTGTCCGACTTTAGCTCAGATCATGATCTCGCGGTCTGTGAGTTTGAGCCCCACATCGGGTTCTGTGCTAACAGCTGAGAGACTAGAGCCTGCTTCAGATTGTGTGTCTCCCTGCTCTTTCCCCACTCGCACTCTCTCTCTCAAAAATAAATAAACATTAAAAATTAAAAGAAAAAAGAAAAAAGAAAGAAAACATTACCAGCATCCCCTAGAAACCTTGTTACAATTCCCTCCTGATGGTAAATCCCCCTTCCCCCTAAAACTCCTGTCTTCTTAGTTTTACAATAGTCACTTTGTTTTCTGTGTTATCTTACCATCTATATGTGCATCTCTAACCCTTATATATTATTAGTTTTTACTATTTTTAGACTTTATATAGAAAAGAACATTAATATTACTCTTTGATGTCTGGCTTTTTTGGTTCAACATTATGTTTGTCAGATTTATGCATGATAATGCATTTAACTTTTGAGTTCCTCTTTTTTTTTTTTTTTTTTTTTTTTTTTTAGTGTTTATTCATTTTTGGGAGAGAGAGACAGAGTGCAAGAAAGGGAGGGACAGAGGGAGAGGGAGACACAGAATCTGAAGCAGACTCCAGGCTCTGAGCTGTCAGCACAGAGCCTGAGGTGGGACTCCAACCCACAGACCGTGAGATCATGACCTGAGCTGAAGTCTGGTGCTTAACTGACTGAGCCACCCAGGTGCCCCAACTTTTGATTTATTCTTAATTTTTAATGGAGTTTACAGTATTCCATTGTATGTATATTCCATGATTTGTCCATTCTATTGTCGATAGATATTTGAGTTATTTTTAATAAGGACCTATTATGAAAAATGATGCTATAAGTACTCTTGTATATATGTATTCTGGTATGTATTTTTGTTGAGTATATATCTAGGCATGAAATTATTAAACTATACAATATGTGTGTACCTTCAACTTAAGTAGAGGTTGCAAAGCTACTGGTGGTACTAAGGCACACTCTCAGCAGCTGTGTGGAAGAGTTCCCAGTCTTCCATAACTTTGCTATTATGTAATATTACCCATCTTGTGATTTTTAGCTGCTTTGGTGTGTGGTTTCAGTTTTCACCTCTTTGATTTACAGTGAAGCTAAGGACTTTTTCACATAATCATTAGGTCTTTGGAGTTCCTCATTTGTGGAGGACTTATTCAAGGGTGTTGCATGTTCTTCCATCGGTGGTCTTTTTCTTATTGACTACATATTTTTTTGACATGAGTCCTTTGCTGGATATATATGTCACATACCTGATATTAAAGCAGGATAGAGATAACTGAAGAGAGAATAGTAGCCTTCCAGGAAGAGAGAAATTTCCTTTCAACTATTTTCTTTGGAAATTCCAAATTGTAGCCTTTCCTTATAGAGCTTGGTTGGGGTACCAGTCTCTAGACTACTTCCGCTGTCAGTTACCAAGTCCTGCTTACGTGTGTCTAAACTGTAAAGGAGTCAATATTTACCATCTGTGGTCCTCAGGTTTAGGATTTTGGCTGATTGCATGCGGTGACCATGAAAGTGTATCCTTCAGGCTGGAGAGAAAATGCAATTGATTGACAGTTCCAGCTGCTGCTGTGAACCCCACCCCCCTCCGCCATTTCCTGTCTATGCTGAGGCCACGCCTCCTTGGGCTCCTCCGGGCCAATGAATGACTGAGCCTAGCAGGGATGTTAATGAAGGCCCTAGGAAGGACTCTCGGCTGATGGACAAGTTTAGCTGAAAAACTTCCCGTTGGTCTGCCAGAAACTTTCTTAACCCAGCGCTATAGTCTGAGATGCTTCTTATCCAGCCCTCCTCTTCCCTCCCTCCAACGGAGAAAGTCACAACAGCATCACAGCCCGAAGGCTGACCCACCTGCCCTGGCTCCATGACCTTTCCCTCGCACTTAGTTCCCCCAGCAAATCCTTTCCACATCTAATCCCATCTTGGAGCTTCTTGGACCACCCACACTAGCACACGATAGAACAAGTCCTGTTTAAAATTCTGTGACACATGGGGCGCCTGGGTGGCGCAGTCGGTTAAGCGTCCGACTTCAGCCAGGTCACGATCTCGCGGTCCCTGAGTTCGAGCCCCGCGTCAGGCTCTGGGCTGATGGCTCGGAGCCTGGAGCCTGTTTCAGATTCTGTGTCTCCCTCTCTCTCTGCCCCTCCCCTGTTCATGCTTTGTCTCTCTCTGTCCCAAAAATAAATAAAAAAACGTTGAAAAAAAATTTAAAAAAAAAAAAAAATTCTGTGACACGTGCTCGCTTCGGCAACCACATATACTAAAATTAGCGTGGCCCCTGCAGCAAGGACGGTGAGCAAATTCGTGAAGCGTTCCATTTTTAAAAATAAGTAAATTAAATAAATACATAAAATTCTGTCACACGTTGGTCAGTATATACACAGAATTTTTTTATCTTCATAATTCAAAAATTATTGCCATTGTGTTTAAGAGCAAGACTCTTTCATTGATTTTTTTCAAAATGTTTATTTGTTTTTAAATTTTTTTAATGTTTATTGACTTTTGAAAGACAAAGAGAGAGAGTGCGAGCTGGGGAAGGGCAGAGAGAGGGAGACAGAGCATCCAAAGCAGGCCCCAGGCTCCCAGCTGTCAGCACAGAGCCTGACGTGGGGCTGGAACTCACCAACTGTGAGATCATGACCTGAGCTGAAGTCAGAGGCCCAACCAGCTGAGCGACCCAGGTACCCCAAAAACTGTGTCTTTATTTTGAGAGCGTGCATGTGCGCGTAGGCACGAGTGGGGGAGGGGCAGAGAAAGGAGGCAGAGGGAGAATCCCAAGCAGGCTCCCAGCTGTCAGCACAGGGCCCATGGCTGGCTGGATCTCATCATGATATCATGACCTGAGCAGAAATCAAAAGTCACACCCTTAACCGACTGAGCCACCCAGGAGCCCCCCTCCTTATTTTTTTCTTAAGTCATTTTTCTCTGTATTTCTTGGAGACTTCATCAAGTGTTTTCTTCCCACAGCACAGCTGCACAAAAAGACAAAATCTACTCAGTATCGAGACTCAGGTAAGGACAGTATCCAGGCTTTGTATTCAGAAAGATATTTGACCAAGTAGAGAGTGAAATCAAGAGTCTCACACACTTACAGATGGTGACGGTGGCTCTCAGTCAGGGCTGTGTTCCTCGAGCTCGAAATAGTCTCCACTCTCTGCCCCACTACCACCGGCACCACTGTGTCTGATCTAAGGAGTGGATAGTGGAGTTCTAGCTGATTGGGTATTGTAGTGGCAAGCCGGGAAGGGTGTACCAGGTGCTCTCTTGAAAGGCTGTTTTACAGAGGGCCTCTCCCCCCATCACTTAGCAGTCTTACACTAGACACACGTGCAAATAGTTCTCTTCCCTACCATCCGCGAAAGGCGTTTGGCACAGAAGGCACGAACTGAGTGTTAATGAAACACTGAGCACAGCACCCTCACAGCCTAATATGTTCAATAAATGTTTGTGGAATGAACGATGGGACCCAAACAGTTAGTTACCCAAAGAGTTAAGTTCTCTTACTCTGTCATATGGTATATATCTTTGGTACTTTCACTAAGTTAATGTATTTAAAATAAAGATCGACTGTGTAAATCAACCCTCTCTCCTAAATGGGAAAATATGCTGCCTGACTTTGGCAGTTCATATATAATAATTGAGAACAAACTGTAAAGAAGAGAAAAATGATGTCATGAATGTTTTTTTCTGTGGAGTATCTTGAACACAGTCTGGCGTGGGAACTAGAAGTAGGGAAAACTGTCACTAGAAAAAAAAAGGAGAGGAAGAAAAACACATGAAGGAGAAAACCAATCTGTTAAAAAATATACATTCAAACTTGTGCTCAGGGGCACCTGGGTGGCTCAGTAGGGGCACCTGACTTTGGCTCAGGTCATTATCTCATAGTTCATGAGTTCGAGCCCCCCTTCAGGTTCTGTGCTGACAGTCCGGAGCCTGGAGCCTGCTTCAGATTCTGTGTCTCACCCTGTCTCTGCTCTTCCCCCACTCACACTCGGTCTGTCTCTCTCTTCCTCAAAAGTAAATAAACATTAAAAAAAATATTTTTTTTAAATTTCTGCTCAATTCTTTTCCTTTCTTCCAGCTAGCCATTTAATTACATAAAATCTAATAAAGGTGCTTTTCAATAAAATACTGTGTTTGGACACCTGTTTACTGAGATGGGAAGTCAAGGATCACAGGAGAACTTCTCAGACACGTTTGCGCAAAATGGCCAGTTGTCATCTGTTATTTCCAGACGAGCCTGAAGCGTTAGTTAAGGGTTCGGCTAAGCTGCTGTAACAAAGGGATCACAAAAGAGTAGTGGCTCCAGCAAAACAGAAGTTTACTTTTTCACAGGATCGTCCAGAGCTAAGTGGAGGATCCAAGATGAGCAGGTGGCTCTTGGCCATGACATCACCTGTCCCCCAAGCGGGTCGTCCTTGTGCACGCGCTCAGCACCGGCCCACCGATACAGCTGCAACCCAGCCCCATGGAGGGAAGAGAGAGAAAGTGGAGGGCTAGTGTTTTCTTTTAGGACACAGATGGGTTGCACATGTCTTTTTTGTTCATATTCCAACGATTAGGAAATCATATGGCTGTATCTATCTAGCTCTAAGGAAAACGAGATTTGTCTCTATAATCCTATGGAAAGATTTATATTATTAAAAGAAGGAACAAACAGATATTGAAGACAATTAGCTGTTTTGCCATGCTTGGGAAAAAAAAAAACAGTTTAGTGCGGTCATTCTTGCCTCAGGATTTACATAAAATGCTTACAAAGAGGAAGCTGCCACGAAGCTAAACTTCAGAAAAAATGCTGTGTAATGCCAAACGTTATTTTTATCTAAGAATGCACAGAAATCACTCACAGTGTGGTTATCGTTTGTCACACAGTTTATGAGCCATAGGAAAGCAACGAAGTTCACCCCCAAAATGAGGCTCAGAGCTGCCAACTACATCTTCACTTCTCCAGGGTTCTGTCTGAAATTACCACCACTCCACCCCATTTCCTATACCCTGAGAAGGCGAGAGTTTTACTGAGCCCTGCCCTATAATCGGCATCTCACTCAGCCTGCTCAGAGGCCAGAAGGCTCTTAGCCAGCATCAAGTGAAGCTTCAGCATTTGTGTCAGTCAGGTTCATCATACAAAAGCAAGACAGGGAATGTTCTGGAGTTAAGATAGAGAACCGAACAGTAGGCTAAGAGTTAGATCATCTCATTTTCCTTCCTGGTTCTATTACGACCTCACTAAGAAGCTTCTCCGTGGAGGGACAGTATCAAAATAAGATCAAGAATGATAAAATATTTATTTTAATTCCCATATCCTGGAAGCATCTCATCGGTGGCCAAAGATAAATTCATAGGTAGCAAAGGCTACGATCAGCAGAGATTTCAAAATGATCTGTTTCGCTCCTGCAGCAGCTTTTTGGACACAGATTGGTATCTCGGGAAAATTATTCTCAGTTTCCCATCACCTAATTCAATTTTTGCCTTGTGCTCTGCTGTAGGAGGCTGATCTTTGCTAACTGCATCAGCCAGCCTCTCTTGACCTCTGAGTCCAGATGAGTTTGACCAGTGGGAGGTGTCATCAAGAGATCAAAAGGCAGAGAGAGGTTGAGGTACTTCTTCCCCCTGACTCCTTCTGGACCTCACTCAGCTCTATGATTCTGGCAGGCGCTGAGCCTGTCTGTAGTCTCAGCTCCTGTGGAGGGGTTCTCTTGCACAATCCAGCTCTCTCCAGGGACTGGTACAACCATTTCCTCTTGCCACTTGGGGTCCAAGTGTGGTAACGACTTCTCGCGGTTGCTAATCCCTGGGTGTGTGATGATTCCTTTTTGCTTCCCTTTATCATGTCCACAACTCCAGAAACAGCCGCTTTGCTAAATTCCCTCCAGTTAAATCCTTGGATTGTGCAATGTGTTTTCTGTTGGGACCTGATACAATCATCTAATCAGGAATATACGTCCCAGGAAACAGACTCTCGAAATGTGACTATGGGATTGGGCAGCTCACATATTTCAAGAGCACATGAATATCCTCCTTTATGGGATGGTGCTTACCCAGATCTTCACCAATGGCAGCACAGGATGGGTTACAGGGAGAAAGCAAGGCATTGAGAGATGGAGAGGCTGTAGGACTGAGCTGTTGACTGAGCTGGTGATTATGAGGGTTATGGATTATTATGGCTTCTTCTGAATGCCCCAGGGAGAGCCAAAAAGTGAAAGATAAGTATAAGGCTTTAAATTCCCATTCCAAGGTATAAGTGAACATTCAGAAAACTTCTACAGTTACTTTAAAGAAGTCCCTTATCTCATCTCATATCCTGTGACCATCTTATGGTCATATGGGAGACCAGCATAGTTTGGATTAGGGCCCTGGTTGCTACATCAGTTAAATGGGCAACCCCACCAGGTCTATAAATGCTAAGGTAAGGGCACCGTTTGGAAAAGAGTAGGAGGCTGAGAAGGGGCATGAGGATATTTGGACAAAAACAAAGCTGAGAATTTCAAGCCATCAGTTCCCTCAGACCCTTCTTTACCAGGGGAAGCAACCCTCCACTCTGTCTGAGGAAACAGTGTCTTCTTGCAGAAACACCTTTGTGCCTCATCTGGAGCAGGTGCCTTATAAAGAGATACTTATTCTCAGGCTTCACTCACTCACTTCTCATTGCCCTAAGGCTTAAAATGAGACCCTAAAATAGCCCAGAAGAAGAAGTGCTCTATTCCTTCTCCAGGAAGACAGCCTGCACATCTGGGTTCTTCCAATTCCCCCAGAAGCTTGGGGAGCATATATGGGAATAGATTCTAAGGGTGTTACACCAAACACAGTAAAACCTTGGATTGCAAGTAACTTGTTCTGCAAGTGTTCTGCAAGATGAACAAACATTTCTAATACATTTTAACTTGATAAACGAGCAATGTCTTGCAATATGAGTAGTACGTGATGCCTAACATTACATGATCACATCTGACCCAATGGTTCTTCTCTCTCTCTCTCTCTCTCTCTCTCTCTCTCTCTCTCTATTTCTGTGGGATTGTGGGTGATGGTCTCTCATGTTTGGATGCTTGGTCGCAGGCCACAGTGGTTGGCAGAAATCAGCGATTTTTCAGAACGTTGCAAGGTGCCCACAACTGGAACTAATGTATTTTTTGTCACTTCAAAGCACCTATGGACAGTTCTTTGCTTTTCCCTATAAGAGTAAGTTTAGGAATGCTTTGCTTCCGTATAAGTCAGGCTGCCTGCAGATATAGACCCTTTCCTTTTCTGTCTTACTGCCAGTTACATTAAATACAGTAGATGACAAGAGTCTATTAATACTGTACTATAGTCGACATCCGTTAGTGATAGTGAAAGTCATTCTACATAATAACCCTTGTCTCTTTTGTCTTTCTCACACCAGCCACGAAGGTTTTCAAAGGTAAGTGCAGGTTAATCTGTTTATTTTTCTTTATATCTTGTATTTTATTACAGCATACAATACTTTATTATTTTGTATTATATTACAGTATTGTAATCCTTTTTATATGAATATTTTGGGGTTGTGGAACCACTTATCTGAGTTCCCATTATTTCTTATGAGGAAATTCCCTTTGATATACAAGTGCTTTGGATTACAAGCGTGTTTCCAGAACAAATTATAAGCACAAACCAAGGTTTTACTGCATAAGATTGAATCAGGTCAAATTTCTTGATATTGGTGAACTCATTGAAGACTCCATATTTAATATGTTAGCTTGGAGATCTGGACTGGAATTAATTGGATCCTATACTCAGCCGTTTAACTCACTGACTAACCTACAGTCAGTGAGCCTGATGTGCCAGAATTAGAGCAGTGGTTCCAACCCTGGGTGTGCATTAGAATCACCTCAAAGTTGGGCGCCTGGGTGGCTAGCTGGTTAAGTGTCCGACTTCAGCTCAGGTCATGATCTCACAGTTCATGAGTGTGAGCCCCGCGTCAGGCTCTGTGCTGACAGCTCAGAGCCTGGAGTTTGCTTCGGATCCTGTGTCTCCCTCTCTCTCTGCCCCTCCCCCGTTCATGCTCTGTCTCTCTCTGTCCCAAAAATAAATTAAAAACGTTGAAAAAAAAAAACGTTTTAAAAAAAGAATCACCTCAACGTTTTCAAACTAAAAATGACTCTGAGGCCCGCATGCCCACAGATATTTTTGTAATTAGTCTGAGGTGGGACCCAAGCATTTGTGTTTTTAAAAGTCCTCAGGTGGGTCCTCGTGTTGAGAACCATTGCTGCAGTGGAAGGAATCCAAAAGCCCCTGATTATAGAAATATTGGGATGGGTACGTGTGAGCCAGACTTCCAGCTCCTAACCATACTAATGAAAGCGCCCACTGGCATTGCAAAGCAATGGTCTCAGAAGCTCTCAGAGGGAACAGGTGCAGACACCACAGGAAGACTACCTGATACATGGCTCAGAGCCTGTGGAGGGGGTGAGGAAAATGCCCCGGGTGCCCACGACAGGGGCTGCTCCCCAAAACAATGTGGAACAGTAGATCTGCACAGGGGGTCTTTGGAAGCCATGAGAAGGCACCTCGCTGAACTTCGGGGCATACAATTGAAGGAGGGCCCCAGCTGCTGTGCTTACAAAGCCATCACCGAAAGGTGGCCATGCCTCCTATGGGTTGATCCCCACTGAGCGAGGCAGGGAGACACAGAACTCTCTGGTGGAAATCTCTGGGCTCAAGGACTCCCCAGCAGCTTTGTCAACCTTGCCATAAACTTCAGGGCAGGTCAGAGCGCTTCCATCCAATGTCTCCCCCTCTCTCTTTACTTGGGGTTAGATTTACACTGAGGTCTGATGACACTCCGTTCTTGCCTGGCTTTCTGCCTATTTCCTTCCCCACAGGCATTTCCCCTCGTAAAATCCTTGCACGTTTAATCTCATCTTGGCATTCGGTGTCGGCCTCAGGGAAGATCCAGACTTGCAGAGAGCTGTGACTTTGTTCTGGCAGACAGTTAACTCGCAGCTTGGTGCCGCTGATGCTCGTTTTTAGGCTTTGGCAGGCCAGATCTAAAACAGCTTCTCCTCAAGGGTTAATTCAGCCCTAAGATCGAGGAGTTTCCTGGGGCGCCTGGGTGGCGCAGTCGGTTAAGCGTCCGACTTCAGCCAGGTCACGATCTCGCGGTCTGTGAGTTCGAGCCCCGCGTCAGGCTCTGGGCTGATGGCTCGGAGCCTGGAGCCTGTTTCAGATTCTGTGTCTCCCTCTCTCTCTGCCCCTCTCCCGTTCATGCTCTGTCTCTCTCTGTCCCAAAAATAAATAAATAAATTAAAAAAAAAAAAAAAAAAACGTTGAAAAAAAAAAAAAAAAAGATCGAGGAGTTTCCTTCCAGGGGTTTCTGAAAGAATGCCCTGACGTTCACCAAAGGACTCTCCACTCTCCAGCACAGGCAGTTACTCCAAGGAGCTATACCTCAAGTCTATAGGATGCCACCCTGCTTGATCCCCAAATGCCACACATAAGCTACCCTCGTGACTGGATTGATGTTCTGGCACTTTTCTCTCTGGGTAAGAGAGAACTAAATCACAAATTGAATCCACAGGCAGGTGCTTTGATAAAATATCCATTCCTCTAATATTATGAGTTTGAAGATAGTGAGACATACAACAGGTAAGTCCTTAATACAAGAAGAAAATAAAGCAGAATGGAAAAAGAAAATCTAAAACAAAATTAATGAAAACCAGCTGTTGTGGGCCAGGAATCTAGCCTCTTCTGGAATCTCTACTACTTCTCCCTAAGTCCCTCCTGCCCAGGATGGAAGAGCCAGAAACAGAAAGCTATTTTTATTTTTTTTTATTTTTATTTTTTTTAATGTTTATTTATTTTTGAGAAAGAGAGAGAGAGAGACAGAGAATGAACAGGGGAGGAGCAGAGAGAGGAGACGCAGAATCTGAAGCAGGGTCCAGGCTCTGAGCTGTCAGCACAGAGCCCAAGGCGGGGCTCGAACCCCCAAACTGAGAGATCGTGACCTGAGCCAAAGTTGGACGCTTAACTGACTGAGCCACCCGGGAGCCCCCAGAAAGCTATTTTTCAATGGAGCTGATGTTGAAGGCCATGGTCATGTCAAAAGGAGTCACTGCTCTTTGGAACCAAGAGTTCCTGTAACTAGTGCTGTGAGGCCGTGCCCTGCCTATACACATCTCAATGTCATTAGACAACATATCATCATGTCACAGATTCCAAAGTCAGGAAATAATCTACCATTGGGGTTGTTTGCTGAGGTGGTGGTCCTCACAAACCAACCAATGTCCAACGCTCAAGCGAGTGAGACACCCAGGTGCCCCCCACATTCATTTATTGGTGTTCTAATGTTTTATTTATACCTCAGAGAGGCCATCTTGTGCAGTAGTAAAGAGAGCAGGTGCTGACATTAGAGTGGACCAGGTTTCATTCCTCAGACTGTGGCTTTCCAGTTAAATGGTCATTGGGCTAGTGTCTAACTCATCTCCAGCTGCCAGAACAAAATACCACAGACCAGGTGGCTTAAACCACAGAAATGTATTTCTCACGGTTCTGGGAGCTGGAAGGCCAAGATCGAGGTGCTGGCAGACTTGGTGTCTGCTGAGTGTTCTCTTGCTGGCATACAGACAGGCATCTCTCGCTGTGGGCTCACATGGCCTTTCCTCCAGGATACAAAAGCCTTAAAATGATGCCTAGCCAATAACAGATGTTAGCTATATTCTTCATTTGAAGAATTCATTTCTTCATTTCTAGCCAATAACAGATGTTAGCTATATTCTTCATTTAAAGAGTTCATTTAAAGAACTCTTATAGGCATTTAAAGAATGTGAATGCTAAGTACATTGGTTCTTTCTAGAAGTAGACAGTCGGACAAAAGTTGAAGGTTCTACCTGGTGAAATTGGCTGATAGGGCATTCTAAAGGCACTCACAAAGAGAGATGCACCACTCCTCTATCCTGCCTTGCCTTACCTGCTCCCCACCCCCTATCCCAATCTTAGGCTGCAAATTTACCAAAAAGAGTAGATAGTCAACTGAAGTTCTTTTTCCTTTCAGGCTACTCTGTCACTTGGGCACGTGTATCTCCAAAAGGGAGACTGAAGGATTTTTCTCTAGAGAAACTGAATGTCTTCAGAAAACAAATCTCCAGAAACAGACCCTGGGAGACCCCATCCTTACAAAGGGCAGCTTAGGAGGCACCTGGGTGGCTCAACCTGTTGAACGTCTGACTTCAGCTCAGGTCACATCTCATGGTTCACGAGTTTGAGCCCCTTATCAGGCTCTCTGCTGTCAGAGCATAACCTGCTTCAGATTTTCTGTCGCTCGCTCTCTCTGCCCCTCCGTACTCATACTCCCTGTCTCTCAAAAATGAATAAACATTTTTTTTAAAAAAAAACAAGGACAGCTCAGCCCCCATGTCGTCTGACAGCGAAAACCATCAGACGGCAAGCTGGCCAAGGACCACTGGACATTTGAGGACAAACCTTAGTATGGACGAGAGAGCAAATTTTCTTCTCACTGGTATCGAAACCAAATGTACAAACATATGCCCAGGAAGCAAGTAGTGTCACTATCAAATGATTTGAAAATGTAAATTGAATTTAAACAACCTACAATACAATTGCTCACTCATATATGTGGATCAACTCATTGCTTTTACTTGATACTTGAATATAAGGTCATGTGTCTCTTCCACCGAGAAAATAATAAAATACACTTTTTACTTTTTCCTGAAAAATTGAACTTCACTGCCTGATGAAGTTATGACTGTTCCCTTCGGAAGATTAAATAGTTCTAGCAGACCTAGGGATTTTTCCCCTTTGGCAAACTGGGGTGAAACAAGCAATCTTCAAAGGTGCTCAGAATAAATGTTTTGTGGCTGGAAGTGAAGGGGAAGTTTGTACCAATTAATCAGAAATGGCAAGTACTGGATTCTAAGGGGAAAACCACAAAAGCCAGGAGCATCTGTACAGATGGTCTTTCATAATATCTAAATCCATGAAGAATAAGGGTTGAGGGAACCAAGAATAGGAAGACATTTTCAGTTTTTTATTTAATTTTTTTTAATGTTTATTTATTTTTGACAGAGACAGAGACAGAGCATGAGTTGGGGAGGGGCAGAGACAGAGGGAGACACAGAATCCGAAGCAGGCTCCAGGTTCTGAGCTGTCAGCACAGCGGGTTTGTTTGAACCCACAAACCGCAAGATCATGACCTGAGCCGAAGTCAGACGCTCAACCGACTGAGCCACCCAGGCACCCCAAGACATTTTCAGTTTTTAATAATTCATTATTTATGTCCCAAACCACAGGAGTATGACTCAGTTTCCTTTTGCTGGAATGGAATATTTTAGAAGATGTTGTTTATCTGTTCTGAATAATGCATTCTGAGAACTTAATCTCATTACTCCCTTCTTAACTATGCCATGCTTTATTTTCCAATTCCAAGCCAGAGCTGGGCCTCATAATGGAAGGGCTTCCTGAGAATGACAGAGGTCCCAGAAATCATGGTTTCTCGATTCCGTCATCATGCGGAAAGCCAGGGTTTTGAACTGCAGGGTCTCGGTGTGTTGTAAGGTCTTTGGCAGGTAATGTGTCACTGCTGATCATTAAAACATCAAGGTGAGGTTAGAGGGGAAAATGAGATGATATGAAATCATGAAGACTTTTTAAAAAGGTGGGGTTTTTTCCTACTGCATATTTCTAGCTCAACATCACAAATTGATCACAAGCGTTATACGCTCTTGTTCGCCAAACACAGTCACGTGCATGCTTACTCAAGGATGGGAACAGGCAAGAATGCATAAGAAATTCCAACACATTTTTGGAACACTTTGAAAACCTGAGCCAGTTGAAGCCCAGGTGTCTGCGGAGGTGAACGGCAAGGGAATCAACCTCCACGGAACCCCAGAGAGGCTGAGAACGTGAAGGTATCTGTTTTCATGGAAGGCAGCAACAAGATGTGGGAATACAATCAGGGGACTTGGCTGAACACATAGGGAACAGTTCAAGCTCTCACACACCCTTTTGCTCACTTGTTACGGCTCCCACCCCATCTCCACACATACGGGTAACGAACAGCAGGTTCGTTCTTTGGAAGAACTGAACTGCACCCAGCAGAGTGCGAGGTAAGCCACGGGAAGGAAAGGAGGAAGCTGGAACACATCCCAGCTGAACTCCAGACACTCCTCTCATTTTAGCGCACGGCAGTTTCTTCCTTCCGTTGAACGATCCCCAGACCTGGGAGTCCTCCTTGACACCTCTGTCTCTCCTACACTTGACACCGATTCTATCTGAAACTCCTGTTGACTCTACTTTGAAAATAAATCCAGAGTCCAACTACTGTTCACCACCTTTATTGTTGCCACACTGGTACAAGTTACTATCTCTCTCTATGTCTCTCTCTCCTAGATGACTTGGAATAGCCTCCCAACTGGTCTTCTCACTTTGGATGCTGCTCCCTGTGATCTATTCTCTCAAGTGCACGAGCCATTCTTTGAAACCCCGAGTCAGATCCTGTCACTCTTTGGTTCACACTTTGTAATGGTGCCCCTCTATTCTCAGTAAAAGCTTCCCATTACCCAGAAAGCCCTCCTTGCACCTCTGTGACCCCTTCTCCTTCTGTGTCCTCCTCAATCACTCTCTTACTGCTGTATTAACCTTGCTATTCCTCTAGTCCTCTAACATGACAGATCTGCTTCTACCTCAGGGCCTTTGCACTGGCTGTTCCTTTCTTTTTTTTTTTTTAATCTGTTAATCATTCATGTTATGAATGTTAAAACTATTTTTTAAGTGTTCTTAGATTATATATTTAAAAAACCTTTTTTCTGGCTTTATTGGGTTGGCTAGCCATACAAAACAATGTCAGAGAGTAGCAACAATAAAGGCACCATTGCCTTGTTCCTAACTTTAATTGGAATATTTGTTTATTTTATTTTATTTTATTTTTATTTTTATTTTTTTTAATTTACATCCAAATTAGTTAGCATATAGTGCAACAATGATTTCAAGAGTAGATTCCCTAGTGCCCCTTACCCATTTAGCCCATCCCCCCTCCCACAACCCCTCCCGTAACCCTCAGTTCCTCCATATTTATGAGTCTCTTTTGTTTTGTCCCCCTCCCTGTTTTTATGTTATTTTTGTTTCCCTTCCCTTATGTTCATCTGTTTTGTCTCTTAAAGTCCTCATATGAGTGAAATCATGTGATTTTTGTCTTTCTCTGACTGACTAATTTCACTTAGCATAATACCCTCCAGTTCCATCCACATAGTTGCAAATGGCAAGATTTCCTTCTTTTTGATTGCTGAGTAATACTCCATTGTATATATATTACATCTTCTTTATCCATTCATCCATCGATGGATATTTGGGCTCTCTCCATACTTTGGCTATTGTGGATAGTGCTGCTATAAACATGGGGGTGCATGTGTCCCTTCGAAACAGCACACCTGTATCCCTTGGATAAATGACTCACTGTTCCTTTCAACTAGACTGCTCCAACCTTGCCCCAGATATCCTGTGATAAATATATATTTGGTCTTCCTCCCTGATTCCTGGCACACAGCTCCTAAAACCCTTGGAATCTCTGCACAGATAAGAGTATCTTTTGTAGGGCTGGGCCCTTCCCTCCATAGCTTCTAGATGGAGGCTGGTTGCCAGAGGAACCAACCATGCATTAGAAGGTTGGACTTTCAGTCCCATCCCTCAACCTCTGGAGAAGAGAAAAGGGTTAGAGTTTGAGTTAATCACCAATGGCCAATGACTTAACCAATTGTGCCTATATAATGGAATCTCCATAAAACCCCCTAAATGATGGGGTTCAAGGAATTTGGCATGTGGATGAGTCCACCAACCAGGAGGGTGGTGCACCCCAACTCCACGAGGACGGAAGCTCCTGTGCTCGGAACCTTTCCATAGGTACCTGGCTCTTCATGTGTATCCTTTTGTAATAATCTGGTAATAGCAACTAAACTGTTTTCCCTGAGTTCTGTCAGCCATTCTAGCAAATGATCAAACCTGAGTGGGGATTATGGGAAACTCTGATGTATAGCTGGTCATCAGAGGTACAGAAGGCCCAGGACTGGTGAGTGGTTCCCGAAGCAGGGCTGTCTTACTGAGGCTGAGTCCTTAACCTTTGAGGTCTGTGCCTACTCTGGGCAGTTAGTGTCATGACTGGACAGAATTGTAGGGCACCCAGTTGGTGTCCAGAGGATTGGAGAACTGATTGGTGTGAGGACACATTTGGTGTCAGAAGTATTGTAGATAAGAATAGACCAGATATCCATATGCCTAACCCCATTTCCACCAGGTTTCTTTTTTGTTTAAAAACCAATTTCTTGGGGTGCTTGGGTGGCTCAGTTAGTTAAGTGTCTGACTCTTGGCCCTCTGCATTAGGGTCTGTGCTGGCAGCCCGGAGCGTGCTTGGGATTCGCTCGCTCCCTCTCTCTCTGCCCCTCCCTGACTCGCGCTGTCTCTGTCTCTCTCAAAAGAAATAAATAAAGTTGAAAAAAATTAAAATAAACAAATAGCCAAATTTCTTAAAAAGGCCTACCCCGACCACCTTTTTAAAAATTACAACCATGTCGGGGCACCTGGGTGGCTCAGATGGTTAAGCGTCTGATTCTTGATTTGGGCTCAGGTCATGATCTCATGGTGTGTGAGATCGAGCCCATGTCTGGCTCTGCACTGACAGTGTGGAGCCTACTTGGAATTCTCTCTCTCCCTCTCTCTGCCCCTTCCCTGCTCATGTGTGCTCTTGCTCTCTCTCAAAATAAATAAATAAATAAATAAATAAATAAATAAAAATAAAACTGCAACCAGGTAATATTCCTAATCCCCCTCAACCTGCTCTATTATTTTCCTTTTTCTACAGCACTTATCACCTATCAAGATGCTATATAATTTGTTTATTTCTATCTTCAGGCTATGGCTGTCTTCAGGCTGCTGGACTCTATGTCCCATGAGGGCAAGGATCCTTCCCTGTGTTGTTTACTGATGAATTCCCAAGTTCCCCTAAATAGTGCCTGTCACATAATAGGTATCAACAAGTGTTTGCTAAATGAACTAATGGATGGCTTAGTTAAATTCTACACACTAAATGGAAGGACTGCCCCTCATGCTGCCTTCCTCTCAGAATTCTAGCAGGATGGCAGAGATCCCAGACCAGAGGTGAGTTTTCTGTTGAGAAACTAAACAGCTCCACAGAGAAGTCTTCTGGCATGAGACCCTGGACAGAAAGAGCAGCCAATGTCCTGTGATCCCTCAATGAAGGACCCTGAGAGCAGCCTCTCCAGGACTTTTCCACCCACCACACATAAAACTCCAACTGGCAATGTAGAGCCTCATGCTTACACACGAACTGATAGCTAAGGATCAGTGGCCATTTGAGGACAACCACCAATAGCTCAGTCAGTTAAGCGTCCGACTTCGGCTCAGGTCATGATCTCATGGTCCGTGAGTTCGAAACCCACGTCGGGCTCTGTGCTGACAGCTCAGAGCCTGGAGCCTGCTTTGGCTTCTGTGTCTCTTTCTCTGTCTTCCCCTCCCTCTCCCTGTCTCCTGTTCTGTCCCTCTCCCTGTCTCTCAAAAATAAACATTTAAAAAAAATAAATAATAAAAAAAATGAAAATGAAAATTCTGCACCAGGTAAAACACCTTTTGAAAACCCGCTCAAGTGAAAAAGGGAAACTTCCTGGCTCGCAGAACTAGAAAGGCCATGGTGTCAGTGCCAGTATTGCTAGGTCCAAGGTTCCGTGTCATTAGGGAGCAGATTTCTCTCTCTCTCTCCTCAGCCATGTTTGCTCTTTCGTCGGTTCTTAGTTGGCTCTTCCTCATGGTTGCCAGATGGTGACAGTAGTTTCGGCCTTACCTTTTCCCTGATATTTATAGCCTGATATTTACTCTGACCAGGCCAGCTGGGGACATAGGCTGTTACACCAGAGTATGTTACAGTGGCCAGGGAGACGCAGACATTTGACAGGCCAGGACAGACCACAGGGCCCTTGTACCCATCCTGTGGCCCCACCCAGACCATCTGGGCTGAGAGTTGATCGGGGAAAATCATCAAGTAAAACGCTGGGGCTATTTCTGGAGGAAGGGGGAAGGATGCTGGGTATGCCAACACCGAAGGTCTGTTACAACCTTGTTTGTTGTAAAAGTAAAATAGAGAAAAGTGTGAAAAAGCAAATGCAAATCAGCCATAATATTTGGGGGTATTTCTTCAAACTGCCCACCACGCTCTGTATACCCCTGAGCTCCCATGTGAATACCTTGTACCACTTGGCAAGTTCACAAAGCATCCTGAATCCAGCTACTGGCTGTCTCCACGCCTGGCTCAGGATGCCAGGAGGTCACATGACCTAGCAGGCTGGTAACACTCCCCAGTCATGGTGACCAGCCTCTGCTGGGTCCTTGGTCCTACCATCTTGGCTGTCTTGCTTTTTCACTATCTACCACGACTATCTCCACACATTCTCCACTGTCCTCACTCGTGATCCTTCTCCTCCCTTTTACCTCCTGCTCTACAGAGAAAATAGAAGTCATCAGCTGGGAGCCGCTTCAAGTTTCCATACCAGCCAGACTTATCTACAGCCACACCCATCTTTTCCCCTTTCCCTTGGATGCAACAAATAACATTTGCTTCTGATTTAGACTCAGTTCCTCCACTTACGTTCCCGATGTTATTCTATTATTCTTTCTTGGAAATCTTGTGCTATTCTTATCTTGTTCTTTCTTACACTTGCTCCCACTCTCTTTCCTCTCCCCCTCCGCTGATCATTTCTCTTCCCATTTAAATGTGCTTAAGCCTGCACTTAAAAAAAAAAAAAAGATATTCCCTTGACTTCCTGTGCCCTTCTGTTTATGATTCTGTCTCTTCTGCCTTACGGAACTCCTCTAAAAAGTTATGTGCTTTTACCCTGTTTTCTCGCCTTCAGGCACTCTTTCTTGTCACTCGCTCTTCAAAGCGCTGCAACCTATCATCTCCTTGAACTGCACTGTTGTGCGGGCAGGGTGGAATCTGAAGTTCTGGCCTTACGTGGCCTCTCTGCCGTGTTTATCACAGTTGACCGCTCTCTTCTGCTGGACCTCTGGGACCCAGCTCTCCTTGGTGTCTTCCTCTCTGGCCCGTCTTTTTAGATCCCTTGGCTCAATCTTCCCTTCTGCTCAAATATTAAATATAAGAATTCCTCAAGGCTTGTCCGTGGGTCCTGTCCTCTTCTGACTGTGTGCCCTTGCCCCGAGTGCTGGGGACGCTGTCCTGTAGGCCCATATGTCACATATGCTGACAAATCCTACATTTGTGTCTGCAGTCTTTTCCCATGAACCCACCTGCTCCTTGACATCTTCTCTGTCTCACGGGCTCCTCGTTTTCTCTCCTGACCTGTAACACCCACATCTGCTCCACTTCCAGGGTGTTCAGTCTTGAGAATTGGCACCCTGTCTTTCCACCCCAGTTGTTCAAGCCAGAAGGTTAGGAGTCAGCCATGTTTCCTCCCTTGTCCTCATTTCTCACAGCCAGTCAACCACCAGACTTGGGGAGTTACTCATGTTTTCCCTTCTGCACTCCTCACATTCAGTCGATTGCCAAGGCTTATCAGTTTTGCCTCCAAAACATCTCTCCAATTTTCTCTCTCCTCAGTAGCTGTGTACACTCCTGGGCCACGGTAATGTTACTGTTGACCTGGAGCATTGATTCGGGCTCTTAAGTGGTCTCCTGGCCCGTGATCGCTTGTTTGAGGGCTATCTTATCCACTGGACTGTTTACTCCATGTAGGCAAAGTTAAAGACTGGCTTATTCACCACTTTATTTACAGTTCTTATTTCACAGCTTGGCATTGTATATGCCCAATAAGTCTTTTATATAGTTAATGAAGGAATATAAGATTCCCAAATTCCAATCAACTACTATATGACTTCAACCAAGTATATCTCTCACTCAGCCCAAAATCCAAAAGCAAGAAAAAAAAAATCTCAGTGGTGATAGAAATAAGTGTCACAAATTTACGTAATCTGCTCTCCAGCAGCCACATGAAGTTATCTTCAGGACCTCAGGACAGATCAGGGGATGGGAAACCAGGTGACTCACCCTCATCACAGAGCTGGTTGGTGGATGAATCATAATAATGAGACACCCATGCTTCTGGCTCCCATTCTTTATTGCCACAGATACGGCCTATTAATGCAGCATCGTGCATAAAATTAATCTCACTGTCATAACAAGTTTATCTATCTTGCTTTCCCTGGGAACCCTGGGATTCTTACGGTTATAACCATAGTTCATGAGGAGCAGCAGATTATAAAAAGGTGGGAGGGAAACTGGGACACTGAGAAGTAATGCCATCAAACGTTCTGCTTGCGAATATTTTGGGACAAGTTAAGTTAGATGCAAACAGTCCGATACCTTCATAAGTCATTTGACAAACATGTATTGAGCTCCTACTGAATGCCAGCCACTGTTGTAGCTTTTGGGGATGCAGCAGTGAATGAAACAGCCCAAGTCTCAGCCCTCAAGAAGATGACATTCTAATCAAGGAAGACATACAACCATCAAGCAAACAAATCCATAATATTGGGTAGAAATAAAGGTTTTAAATGAATATGAAGCCAATAAAGGAAGAGAATGGCGGAAGTGGGGTAGCCACAATTTTATCCAGAATGGCTAGAGAAGTGGACAAGTGACTTTTGAGACAAGTGAGGGAGGGATCTCTGCACAGGCACAGATCTGGAGGGAAAGCATTACAGGCAGAAGGAAGAGTGAGGACCCTAGGGTGAGAGTGTGCTTACTGAATTTAGGAAACAGCAAGGAGGCAGATGGAGCAGAGCACTGCCAGAGCCTGGTCACCCAGTGCAAGGTAAGGATTTCCAAGTCTCTTCTCCTTGTGCTGGGAAGCCATTGAAAAGTTGTGAGCAGGGGAGATATATTGTCAGGTTGTATTTCAAAAGGATCACTCCAGTAAAGAGACCGTCTCAAGGCAACATACAATGGTATCTTGGACAAGTGTGGTATCAGTTGAAGGTATTGAGAAGGAGTTGGACTGAGGATACGTTTTGAAAGTGGAAGTAAGAACCAAAAGTCTGCTAGAACTGATACATGAATTCAGCAAAGTCACAGGATACACAATCAATGTACAGAAATCAGTTGCATTCTTATACACTAATAATGAAGCAACAGAAAGACAAATAAAGAAACTGATCCCATTCACAACTGCACCAAGAAGCATGAAATACCTAGGAATAATAAATCTAACCAAAGATGTACAAGATCTGTATGCTGAAAACTATAGAAAGCTTA